>NW_028261385.1:102162781-102315575 GCF_051295495.1 Thamnophis sirtalis | reverse complement strand
AATTGACTGGCCATGGGCGAGTGTGACTATAGACAGGGAGAATATAATTCTTAGATTTTTGTGGAGAGAAGAGGCTGATAATGGCATTTAACATTGATCTCATAAGTTCTCTATATTTGATGACCAGCAGTTTCATATGGAAATTCTGCCCTATGCTATCCTGACTCATTAGTAGTTCCTATCACTTGATTGCAAGGAAACAAATGACCAATACATATACAAAAAATGACCACTGGTTAAGGATAGCAATAGCACTTAGGCTTATATACTGCTTTGCAGTCCTCTCTAAGTGGTTTACAGAGTCAGCCTATTGCCCCCAACAATCTGGCTCCTCATTTTACGCACCTCAGAAGGATGGAAGGCTGAGTCAACCTTGAGCCTGGTGAGACTCCAACTGCCAAATTACAGGAAGCTGGCAGTCAGCAAAAGTAGCCTGCAGTACTGCACTCTAACCACTGTGGCTCATACAGAAAGAAACCTAGCAGAACAATCATCTATATGCATTTTGGGGTGAATCCCTTTGAATATATTCAAACCCAATTTTCCTGGCATTTTCACAGATGACACATGCCAAATGCAATATATTTGTGTGTGCGTGCGTGTTTGTGTGAATTCCAGATTGCATTTTGACCCAAGCAGGAGGATGTACTGGATATGCTTCAATAATAATTATGCCCACAGAATTTTCCATCCCAGATATGAACATTCATAAAAAGACAATCTTTCATAAACTCCTTCCCTTTGCCTTAGTGGAACACTCTCAAAAAACAAGGGTGCAGTCCTTTAGGTTGTTCATTAGCAAAGAAGCCAATCCAAGAAGCCCAGAGCTACTTTCCTAATCAAGAAAGGGAGAACTCGGTGACTTCCATAGCAAAAGTTTCTCGGAGCAGAAATTTCATTTCCTACTCTAAAAAGAAGATTCACAGCCCGCCCCCTCTTTTTAGATTTTTAGTGCAGCTGTCTGATACTGCCATGGCTGTCATTAATGGACAGACATCTTTTATGTTTTCTTAATTAGGAGGTATTGGTATTGGTATTTGTTTGAGCTGAACAGAGAATGTCTGGGAAGATAAGAAGTGATTCATTCCAACGAGATGGAGACAGTGCTCTTAATTATCAGGCATAACTATGAACTGTGCACACGTTGCCAAATCTATTTCTGGAATGTTTGGTTTTTATAAATTATAGTTCTCTTCCATATTCTTTTGGTATCCTTTGAGATAGGGCAATCCAATTGGCACAATCAACTTGGCCATTCAGGAAGGGTTTTGAAAGGCTTCCAAACAAAGGCAGCTTCAGAGGAGGGGAAGGGTTTATAATAGATTACTGAAGTTCATGGTTAATGAACATGCAGTAACAAATGATCTATGCCTGGAATGGAGAAGAGAGACAGCCAGTTGGGTACAATTGTTAAGTACCAGGCTAGAAACCAAGAAACTTGGGAGTTTTAGTCCTGCCTGAGGTATGAAGCCATCTGGGTGATCTTGGGACAGTCATTCCTAGAAAGGAGGCAAGAATAAACCACTTCCAAAACAAAGAAAATTGCCGGGACTAGTCCAGAAAGTCTCTAGGAGTCAAAATCCACCCATCCATCCACCCGTCCTTCTGTCCATCCATCCGTCCATCCGTTCACCCGTCCATCCACTCATCCACCCACTCATCCACCCACTCATCCATCCACCCACCCACCCACCCACCCACCCACCCACCCACCCACCCACCCATCCATCCATCCATCCATCCATCCATCCATCCATCCATCCATCCATCCATCCATTCATCCATCCAGGGATGGAGGGTTATAAGTAGTGGCACCATTTAAGAATTTGTTCTGGAATCAGTGATTTTAATGGTAATCATAAGGGGCCTGGGATTAGGAAAAAGGAATGGAAAAGTGGTGAATTCTGAGGACAACACCAAATTATTTAATATGATCAACACAAAAGGGGCAGTGAAGATCTTTGGAAGAATCTCTATAAATGATGGGTTTGGGTATTGCAATGGCAAATGCGGTTCAAATGGAAGCTTGGATAAATTGATGCATCTGGAAGTAATTTCTTTAAACAAAACAAAACACAGCTGACCTTTATAGATATGCTAATGGAACCAGAATGGCTGAAACTGCCTCAGGAAAGGAATACTGTGGTTGTCGTGGATTATTCCACAGGAATGTCAGCCAAGTACAAAAAGACTCACTTCGTGCTGAATATCATTAGGGCAGGACTTTTTTTTTTTTTAAAAGAAGCCAAATATCTATGGGGTGTTCTGATCTAGGTTTCCTGATACAGTAAAAAGTACACATTTAGTCCCCAAAACCCTCTTTTTTTATTTCAAAGGCTGTCAATTATGTTCATTCAGAGCTCGCAATGAGTCCCAAATAGTTGTAACGAGTCCTACAGTAGGTTGCCAAAGTCCTTCGGGATAAGGCTGATAACACCCATCTTTATTTTCCTGGAAACACCGTCAAAGACTTAATTGGCAATTAGTTTGGCAAGGCCACACAGAGCGAAGAGTCAGAATGGAGCTTCATATGGTAAACTGACCTGCATGAACTAAGTTGCTTCCTGAAAAGGCTCATGTGTCTTTGCTCCTATGGGAGGGGCCAATCACCTCCAAGCCTTACTCCTGAGTCGTTCCTTCTGTCTTAACTGTTCTTGCCTTCTGGCAGCTCTGCACATGCGTGCATTGGGAACAGGGGGAGCCTGTTCCCCTGCCTTGCTGCTGTCCAACTTTGGAGGCTCCAGAGTCAGCATATAACTCCCAGATGGCCCTGGCCACCGCTCTGCTTCCGACGCAAAGCCCTCATCAGAGCCTTCTCCAGACTCCAGGACTGGTCCATGTTCCTTCTCAACCTCCTCGCTGGTCTGACTTTGCTGCCAGCTCTGCAGGCTGCTGGCAGACCACAACATGGGGCTTACTTGGAGTCCTGTATACAATAGGCAGCCTTCAACAATATGAAGCAGAATGGAGGACACATTTCATCCTTACAATCCTCTCTTAAAAAGAGAAAAGTCTTCATCCTGCACCCTTTTGGAGTGTGACCTTAACATGGCCCACAAGCCCAGAGCCTTTAGCCAAGGGAATTTACATCCTCTTGAACTCCAGATGCAAAGTCAGAGCATCAGAATAAGACTTCGCGGAGAAACCTCTCAGTGGAATAAGTTTGCGAGTTTCCTAAATATATATATATATTATCCTATGTATCTGGGCACCCATAACAGCTAAAGACTCAAATTACCAATTGAAAATCAGCAGCTTTGCTTGGGGACAACCAGTACTTTCAACAGTATTATGAATGGAAGGGCAGCTATCTTGACAGAGAGCCAATTTGGTGGGGTGATTCAGGAATCAAACTGGAAACTGGAAGGAGTTCTGGATTTGCTTTAGGCACAAAACCAGCTGTATAGCCTTGGGCCAGTCACTCTTTCTCAGCCCTAGGAAGGAGACAAGGGCAGACCATTTCCAAAATCTTGCCAAGGAAGCTGCCAGAATTTGGTCAGGCGGTTGCCAGGCATTAACACTGAAAAACACCCCCAAATAAATACAAATAAAATTAAACAGATAAACAGTGGCAGGTAAACCAGGCAAAATGGAGAAATAAAAACCAGAAATCACTCTACTTTTGGATGTGGATGGTAAAGCAGCATTTATCTCTGTTTACACTGTCTGCAGGGCTCCCATTGTAGCATTATCAGTCATTTATAATACCTCAATATTCTCATATAGAAATGATGGTTCCCTTAATCCAAGGGATAGGAAACTGTTATCTCAAGGTATTTTGGATGACAGGACCCAGACTCCTTTGTCAACGGTCATGCTGGCTGAAGCTGATGGGAACTGAAAGCCCAAATATTGATTGCTTCTCTGGTTTTTCTCTCCCCGTCTCTGAAAATAGAGCTATTCCATCATACTTAAAATGAAGCCTGCAGTTCTTTATTGCATTATAATCTGGGACGGGCGGGAACCCAATTAGCATTTCTGATTGAAAATAGATGATGAATAATCTGCTTGGCCAAAACCGGAAACATTCTGAAAACAATTCATTGGTCAAGCACAGAACACCTTTTTTCTTTTTTTAAAAAAAATTCTGCTTTCTTGATCTCTTTTAATATCAGGAAGGAACTATTTTCCTCCTTGTTTTTTTAATTGCACCATTCTTTCCTTGGCAGGCATCTTCATCCTTTCATGACTGACTTTCTCCTCCTTACTTTGGATAGGATTAATCATATGGATGTTCCCACTCGATCAGGGCACACACAAAGAATGGGATGATCCCTAGCCAGTCAAATCTGGGTGTGGTGTGGTATTCCTGAGCTGTTTCAGGAAGGAAAGGGAAATGAGGGCAAGTTAAGTGATTTAAGTAATTAAGGTCCTAGAGAAGTTACCTATTTCTCTCTCTCTCTCTTAGGGAGAAAAAAAAAAGAAAAGTCAATACTTGTAGTCTTGTCTAAGGCATGAGGCTAGTTAGGTGACCTTGGGCCCGTCACTCCTTCTCAAACTTAGCAAGAAGGCAACCGCAAACCACTTCTGAACTTATTTCCAAGGAAATTGCAGGGACTAATCCAGACATTCACCAGAAATCAACTCAAAGGCACTCAGAAATAAAATAATAGTAAAAGAACCCAATTATGCATACAGGTCTACTTTCTTCTGATGCAAGTAGTGAGAATGACCTGCACATTTACTTTCAACCTCAAACTTCCTATGTCTTTCGCCCTTAGAGCCCTAACAGTCCTGCACTTTCAAGAGCTGCCTCTAGGTGGTAGCAGAGGGACGCGAGGCTATTGTCTCCAACTTCCTTTGCCCCTTCTTCCCCAAAGGTGCTAATTGACTTGCCTTGGGCTATGATGATGCATCAATGCATGTTGTTTGCCAAAGCTTTTGTTGCAGGATGAGCTACTGGGAGGAATGAGGCTTTCGAAAAAGGAGGGTCAGGTTTTCCTGCTGAGATCTTGCTCAGCTTCATTCACTTTCCCACTGCTAACTGCCGGCCCAGCGTCCTGAGAAATCAAGGCACCCAGACATGGATGCTTCTGGGCTAAAATAATCATTTCAATTGTTTTGTGTGCCAGAAACGCTGAATACACCCTGACAGAGAGGAAATGGCCACAATGAGAGGAAGAAAAGGGAGAGGTTTATTACTTTATTTAAAGTAAACTGTTAAGGAATTGCACACAGGCCCTGGGCTTTCTCTCAGCCACAAGGAACAGCACAAATCACTGCAACACAACCATTGTTATGGCGGTTCTTGAAAGGAAAGAGCTGAAAACCGGAGGCAGAGTAAAACTCTTTGCCGAGTCCCTGATATAATGCAGGGATGAATAAGTAGGATAAAAGGACAGTTTCGGTTTACTGGGTTGCAGTCAAGTCACACCTCTGACAAATTTATCGTATTAAAAGTAAATAAATGCTAAGGTCACATTAAGGTCAATGGAAGGCTCTCATGTGACCCTTCCTGTTAAAGCTGTTATAGTATTTAATGTTCGCACCTTGTTCTCTGCTGCCCAGATTAACGCAGCCAATCCTTACTAACGGATTCTTAGGACTAAGTGAACTTCCATGTTTCTTAGCTGAGGGGAATGTTGACTCCATTGATTGAGGATGATGGCAATAAAAACTAACGCAGCTTGAAGACCCCAAGTTGGGGAAGGCTATCTTAAGGGATAGGGTAAAGAAAACACACACCACACAATGCTGAGGAGGTCTTCTTAGCTAACATCCATTGAAGTTTAATCACATTACAATTATAAAAATGGAAATTCGATTCATGGTAATAACAGCTCAACATTCATAATTAGTATCGGAAGAAAAATGCACAGTAGAATGAGGGCCGAGGCTGCAGTAACGAATTACAGCAACTAATCAAAGACAGAGCTTTGAGGGTTATCCGGCCCTGTTGCTGTACCTCCGGATGCCCAGGGATCAGGGTTTTGCGAATCCTTGAGGTGAAGAATCACCTCAGATCAGAATTGTTTGCCACTAACTTATTTTGCAAGTTCTCCGGCAATAATTATTGGCTTTTTTATTTTTATTTTAAAGCATAAAAATAGAATGCAAAACACACTTTTGAGTGAATATGCATGTAAAAGTAATTTAAATAAACAACATAATTTAAACACAAATGGTGCAACTAGCTGGTATGCTAATTAATGTGCAAATGGGAAAGAACACACTCTATGGGTAGAAGAAAATGTCCCTTCATAACTGCTGGGCATGGGAAGATGCTTTTAAAAAGTGCCCTGTCTTCTCAATTCCAGGATGAAGCCCCACACAAAATTAGCAAAGGTGGATATAGGAACAAGTGCAATTTGTTGCCCATTCAGATTGGACAGATCATGGGAGGGCCAAATAAATCTGTTATTGATGCAGACTTGCTAAAAAAAACATGACCATATGAGGTGATGATAACAAGCTGAGATCTGCCTTGTAGAATGTTTTGTGCACTGTGATTGACATGGCCATTAGAAACCAGATCAGACTGGGTGTGAGATACTGCTGGCATCAAGAACCTAGGGAATGATGTGACAGTGTGTTATCTTTGACCAGTAGGTCAAGCAAGAAGTAAAAATGTTGAAGGAAGCTTGCCAAGGGCAGGCAAGGATAAGGAAAGGAAAGGTTGCCTCTCTAGCATGAAAGGAGAAGAGACATAAAAATAACTAAGGTGTTTGTAAACTTGCCTCTTTAGACTGAACATACTGGTATTCTGCTTTTCTTGTCTGCTCCTTCTACAATATCTGTGTTAAAGCTGGGAGAAAAGATACAAACTTGAGTCAAGTTTCAAGCCAGGTGACTTTATAGAGACGTAATAGTTTGCCATAGCAATAGCAATAGCAATAGCAGTTAGACTTATATACCACTTCATAGGGCTTTCAGCCCTCTCTAAGTGGTTTACAGAGTCAGCATATCGCCCCCACAGTCTGGGTCCTCATTTCACCCACCTCGGAAGGATGGAAGGCTGAGTCAACCTTGAGCTGGTGAGATTTGAACCGCTGAACTGCAGATAGCAGTCAGCTGAAGTGGCCTGCAGTACTGCACCCTAACCACTGCGCCACCTCACTCTTGAACCCTGGGCTTTCGTGGTGACTTTCCAGCCAGCTCTGCTAAAGTTTGGGTTGTTTTAGATATGTCAGGGGCTGCCTCTGTACGTGAGTTACAAATGACAGTGAGGACAAATGGGTGTGTTACTGCTCTGCAGGAAGAAGGTAGTGAGTGTTGCGTGTTTGGGGACCCAGGCTGATGAAAGACAAAACTGTTAACTACAACATCCATCTGCTTTATATGCTGCAAATATATGCTTAGATGAGTAGCGATAATAGCGCTATACTTATCTGAAGCTAGAGATGTACTTGGGTGTTTATGAGAGGGTCTCCTGTGTCCTGAGCTATTCCAAAGCCCGTTTCTTCCTCAAACTGAGGAGAGGACTCAAAGCTGCATTCATAATTTATATGTTCAATGAACTCTTTTCAAATCAACTTCATTGGGTGCAGAATTTAATTGTGTTGGTGCGGAGTATATTACACAGGTTCATATCTATTATCTAGAGTACTGAGAAGGGATTCAAAATAGGGATGAGGCAAGACTGGACAGAAGTTCCACATTCAAAAGGGGGAATCTCAAACTCTCTTTTGAAAGAAGACAACTCAGTATGGTTGAGCACCTGTAAGTGACCAGCACTGGCTTCCAAGAAACATGTGATGGACCTGCTTTTTCTAATAGTTCCAGATGTCCCTATTTTCTCAGAAGAAGAAGAAAAAAGACAGTCAAAGATGATAGTGTGCCATGAAAATTAAAATGGAAGGTTGAAGGATGAGATAATCTGTACAATGATAGTAGTAGTAGTTATGGAGAATGAATGGGTTCCTCTTGTCTTCAGGCCTATTCAGTATTTTTGCAATTCAGGTAGCACATCTATACCATTACAATTCAGAATCACAAGGGACTGGAAATTTGGTCTCCTGAAATTAGTAGCAAAGCTAAAATAATTTCTCTAGTGGCAAATGAATTTTATGCAAAGAAAAGACTTAAAGTTGAATAAACGGTGGGGGGGGGGTGGTTGCCAATTTTTTTTACTACCGGTTTGAGCATGCTCCCATGCACACTCCGGGTGGGTGGGCGGAGCCTCCCGCTGCCGCTACTACTGGTTCACTCGATCTGAGCTGAACCGGGAGCAACCTACCTCTGCCTATAACCCTATGTCTGAAAATATAGTTGTTTCCCCCCTTCTGGTATCAAGGTAATGCACACTGGATTCCAAATCCCTCTGCAAGAATTGCTAAATGGCTTTATGGAATAGTGATTGAAACTGAAGTCATGTTTGAGGCTGATATTACATGCTGCAGCATAGAAATGCCTTCAATAAAGGCATTTCATGATTAATTTTGTTGTGGCTGGAATAGAAACCCCAGACTGAGGGGTCCTTGGTGCTCCTGAGCTTGGTTGTTTTCTTGCAAATGTTTCATTACTCAAGCTAGGTAATGTCATCAGGCCTAATACTGATGATTTTACCCAGTTCGAATATTGAAACCTCGGCAAAAAATCAACCAAACACAGAGAGCACCAAAGACCCCTCATTTCAATCTTGAGCTGCAAATATTCTCCTTTATTGAGACACCAAAGTGCTGTCATCTTACTGGCAGGTAAAAACTTGTTTTAATCCTTCTGATATTTGATAGATCCAGGAACAATCGGCCCTTAAAACAATTACATATACTGGCAAACAGTGGTGTATAGGCATAAGTTTTTATTTATTAGATTTGTAAGAAAATCCTGCCTTTTTAAAATAAATAACTCAAGGCAGTGAACGTACCTAATACTCCTTCCTCCTCTTAGTCTCCCCACAATCCTGTGAAATGAGTGGGGCTGAGAACGTGTGACTGGCCCAAAGTCATTGTTGGCTTTCATGTCTAAGACGAGACTAGAAGTCACCTCTCCTGGTTTCTAGCCTGGTGCTTTAACTACTAGATCAAACTGCTCTTCAGAATACAGGGACTTTACAAAATTTAGTCTGCATTCTACGACAAATTGAAAAAGCAGCTACAAAAATGCTTCCAACAATGGCTGAACACACTTTAAGTGAATGAATTATATTATAACTTTTTACATGTTTTCAATAGGATAGATAGATAGGTTTAAGATACAGAAGGATCTTGACGAACTTGAACATTGGGCACTATCTAACAAAATGAAATTCAATGGTGAAAAAAGTAAGGTTCTACATTTAGGCCAGAAAAACAAAATGCACAGGTACAGTATAGGTGGTACCTTGCTCAATAGTAGTAACTGTGAGAGGCATCTTGGAGTCCTAGTGGACAATCATTTAAATATGAGCCAGCAATGTCCAGCAGCTGCCAAAAAAGCCAACACAGTTCTAGGCTGCATAAACACAGGGATAGAAGATCCCTTCAAGATCACGTGAAGTGTTAATACCACTTTATAATGCTTTGGTAAGGCCACACTTGGAATACTGCATTCAGTTTTATGCATTCATAAGTCTACTGCTATTGCTATTTTGATCGCCACAATGTAAAAAAGGTGTGTTTCCTGCCTAGGCAGGGGGTTGGACTAGAAGACCTCCAAGGTCCCTTCCAACTCTGCTATTGTATTATAAGTTGTATTATATATGAAGCTAACAGAGATTAAATTGTAGACCATTCTTTAAATAACTTTGGGGAATCTGGAAGTTGTGTGGAGCAAAGATGCATTCTATGGAGAAAACCTGAGAAGAAAATAAAAAAGGAACTCAAGTGTTTTGATTTTGTTTTGTTTTGTTTAAAATGCTTTTTTTACTTCATTTAAGGGAGAAAATCCCACAGTATCTGTTAAAAAACAAATAGCAACAGGGACACTTGGCATGCAAAATTATTTTAAACATTCTTTTACATTAGTGGCAGCCAATTCAACACGCATTTTACAGAGATTTCTTTGTTCTCAAACAGGTAAATCAGAATTCTGTCATCCATACCATACTGAAAAAAATGGTCTATATGGGACGAAAATGAATCAGGCAACAAAGATACTATTTATAAACCAGATCATCTGAGGACTTTTTTTTCACATTGTATAGTACAACAAACCAGTATTTTACACAGTCACTGGAGTAACAATTATTCCATTATACTTCTAAACCAGCATATGAATGAAAGGGAGTTGTATTTTTTGAAGGCAGTCTAGTTAAAATGTTAATTTTACAATCTTATTGCAACAAAGAGACAGTGAAAACTGCAAATTTGAATCTTGACTCAGAGCACCAATGTAGAAATGGGTAGTGCTATAAACAAGAGTGATGCAGAAGATTGGGGCTCGGTATTTTAACAAATTTAATAAACTGCGGCTGGTTGAACACCTGACCCCTAGTATGATGTGCTTCTTCCTATCTTAAATCCAGTTTATTGGATGTTTTAAAGGGAAAAACTGGTTCTGTAAGAATGTATCTGCCATTAGTATAAAAGAAGAAGCACATCAAGAGGCTGCCAATTAAATTGGTTTTATGAGGGAGAAAAATACATGCCAGACCTGGCAGAAGAAGAGAGATGGGCCTATACTTTATAAATGAGGTAGAAGCCAAGTGTTGTGACAGGGTGAAGGATAAGAGAGCTTTGGAAGCAATTATTCCAAATGGTTATGAAGAAAGTGACAAGATGTGTGGAGTACAGAAACTACCCCGATTTCTATGCATGACAAAATATATATATTTTTTGGGGGGGGGAGGGACAAAGTAGGCCTAGTTTACATTTTGTTACGCATTAGTAATTTTGAAAAACAACAACAGAAAGTTATCCATGGGTTTCCCTCATATCCCTGAGGTGGGGCCACTCTTCACACGGATGCCATTATCAACTTGAGGAAGCCTGTCTGTAGAAGGGTCATTAGGTCTGAAATGGTCATGAAACATCAACCCTTGCCACCCTGACCTTCCTTGGGAAATCAGTGAACCATCACCACTTACACTGTACGTACACAACAAAAAACAGAACTGAGTCATCGCCTTTAAATTAGGAATCGGCACAAAAAACCCTTAGAGCTTTATTGTTGTACCCCTCCCCCCGCACAAGGAGAGGGGAATAAAAATATATTTATATATGTTTATATATTAAACCACTATTTAAGTACATACCCTATTCATAAATAACCAAACACTTTCTGCCATAGCAAAATTACTCATTGAGATCTTTAAAATGACATCCTCATTAAGACAAAAAAAGGGGGGAGGGGCGTCTTTATGTTGGGTTAATTTGCGCATGAAAACAATATCACAAATCTGGGGTTGAGTGTGTAATAAGTAATTCCCAAGTCTGGAGTGTGTAGCAAACCCAGTTTTCTTTTCTCCCCTTCCACTCCGCTCCCAGAAGGGAATGTGTCCATTTGCAGATTCGGTCTGAATGTATTCTCCCCTCCCCACAAATATAGCTAGGAAGGGAGCACGTTGTGGGCCCACAGGCAGAAAGTTTTCAAGAGCTTTCTTTGGGTTTGGCAAGATTTCCATTCCTGGGAGCATGGGAGGGTGGGATTTCTGTAAAAAGAGGCATTTCTTCTTGTATGTCTGAATCCATTTTCTCTCATATAAATAGAAGCCAACGTTTCCACACAGGACATGCAAAGTAGTGCAACAATTCCACTCATACTACTATACAACAGTCTGTTTCTGGAAAGACCGAAAGGGGTCCTCTGTTTCCAAGAAATGCTGCCAATGCAGGGATCCTTCTGCTGCTGCAGCCTTCAATCTCCAATCCACAGGAAGGAGCGAGCGTAGAACAATTATAAGGTCCGGACAGCTACAGGGTACAGGAGGGACAAATGTTCAGCTCCTTTGATAGGCAGTTTCTTTGCAGTGTAGTAGTGAATAACCTCAGGCACGCTGTCAAAAGGAGGGCTGTTCTGACCCAAAATATACTTCTCTTTGGTCTTTGCCAACTTCATGTGCATAAACCCTTGGTTACTCCTGTTGGAAACAGAAAGGAGAGGACAATTGATATACAAATTTCCACATGCCACCATCGATAAGGGAATCTGATTATTAATATCTTATATGAATGTAGAACATGCTGAGTATATTAAAAAAATTCCCATCTGCCTTTGGCACCATATGTAACAAAGTAAAAACAAAGCAGAACATTTAGTTAAATAATTGCTTTAAAACTCCAGTGATCTGTAATTGAAATGACCGTAACCTGTCTGCCAGCTGCCTAAGGGAGTATGGAATATTCAGTGCTTTGGGTTGAAAGTGCTTTTATTATTTACTTATTATTTATTATTGAAATTTTCCAAGGGAATTTTATGATGGAATGCAGTATCTTTATCAGCAGCTCCTAAATGCAATTGTGTCTTTTCCTAGGATTTTGGAGCTGCCAAGAGATCCCCCAAAAAGGTGCATTTTGTTTTAAGATTCTGTAGGCAGACATTATATTTTCCAACAAAGGAGAATATTTGTAGCTCCTGGTTGAAATGAGGGGTCCTTGGTGCTCTCTGAGTTTGGTTGTTTTCTTGCAGACGTTTCATTACCCAAACTAGGTAACACCATCAATAACACCATCAATAGCTATTGATGGTGTTACCTCGTCTGCAAAAAACAACTAAGCTCAGAGAGCACCAAGGACCCCTCACTATATTTCCCCTTTTCTGCTTCTAAATTCTGAAACACTGCAGAGCCTCCATTATGAAGTAGGATGCATTCTAAGGACTAAAGAGGAAGAGTTGTTGGCTCTGATCAACCATTAATATGTATAGTTGTGTGCTACATTATAGAGAATGATGCTATAAATAAATAAATATTGTCTATCCCCTAAATAGACAGAACCTCTGAATATACCCAAGTTAGGTTAACATGATAAAAATATAGACCAGTCTAAGGGTGGCTTTGGATTTTATGACAAATATGCAACTGCTCTGCATTCAGCTGTCACTTTTTTCTGCAAAGTCTAAAAACAAAAACCTCAGACAACAAATGCTTCACTAAATTTGAGGGGATAGAAACCCTCGTTGGATGATGCCTCCAGAGAAACATGTACAGCCTACCACTTAATTTATAATGAGCCAAAAAGATTTTTTTTAAAGAGAGAGAGACAGAGAGAAAAAGAAAAATCTAGGGAGATTTTTCTGGCTGTGCAGGCAATTGAAAGAAGGCTGAGAGACTGCAGGGAAGGTGTTTGAGTTTGTGTCTCAAGGGCACAAAGAGATAATTTTAAATTGAGAATAGTGCCTTTATCCCCTCTTAAATTGCTTAAGAAAATCCAGCTTTTTCATAGGGCGTGGGGATATCTCCATCCTGTGAAGAAGCTGAAGCAAATTTCAGGCTCACATTATTCAAATTTTCCAAGGCAATTTTGTGATGAAATGACCCTTCTCTATAGAGCAGAAATCACTTCAGGCATTGTAATTATAGCTCTGGCACGCTTAAAAAAATCTTGATTTAAATTTAAATTTAAATTCTTTACGAGAATGATTCTCTTTTGAAACATAATTGTTCTCTAAACGATTTCCTTTAAGCCAAGGGTAACACCTCTAAATACTTATTATGAGCAGATATATTGTGGTATCCCTTCAAGTTTATTATGCTTTTTTTATCCTCCTCTAGTAAACGCTCTAAAATCCTGATGCCAAATTAATGGGATTGTAAAAACAGGTGCATATTAATTTAAAAATTAGAATAGAGACCAACCTGATAAAAGTTTTTTTTAGATTTAATGTAAGAACAGGAGATACTAGTTAAATTTGTTTGTTTGTTTGTTTGTTTGTAGTTAGAATGATTATCTATTGATTTGGATCATATACAAGATTGGTTTGGGATTTAGTTTATATACTGGGTCATGATGAGTTTTTTTTATTACTATCCATTATGTTTTATAAATCATGTTTTATAGCTTGGCATGACATGTGAATGCCGCCAACTATGGATCAGTCAAAGCAACCATAAATGAACTAGCTATGGCCTAATATTCAGACAATATGAAGGTTTTTATTTATTTATATGGATGGAATTATACTGAAAGGTCTGAAAGAGCCAGTGAAAGGTTGGCTCTGTACTAATTTTACACAGGATTCCTACTGGCAGAATATTAGAAGAGAATATCATATTCCTGAATCCAGTTTTCCAAGCCTACTTCCCTGAAGCATATTAACATTGCCAAATTATATTTCCTTGTATTTGTAACTTTCCACGACATGACAATGCATCCCAGATTGTCTCATCATAGGACAATTTTTTATTTGTTAGAGATGGGAATATAATATGCATACACTGTCAGTGGCTGTCCTATTATCTTGCAGCATAATCATGCTTTAGAACAGGAGCCCCCAACCTTTGGGGCACCAGGAACAGATTCCATGGAGACAGGTTTTTACGCGGACTGGAGGGAGCATGGTTTTGCAGGCTGCCTGCCGGAACCCCAGGAAGGGTTTTGCTTGTTTGTGCAGACTGGCTGCTGGCATGCCATGGACCGGTGCTGATCCTTGGATCAGGGGTTGGTTGGAGACCCCTGTTTTAGGAAACCTGTTAAATGCACAACACTTTGAATTGATTGCTCTTCTTCCAGTCTTTTCACAACTGTATATAAAAGCTTAGGCTCTTGGACTCCTGAAGTGAACAGAAATTGACACAACTTCTACATGGTAAAAGGTTAAATGCAACATTTTCTGAAAATGTGAGTGGGTTTCCCCATAATTTATGGATAGTTATTTACACAGTCAAAAAAAAACAAAAACAGTTAATATCACAGACCAAAAAGCTGTGCACCTTTTCAGTCAATACCTGTTTTGGTAGAAACAACAGCTTCCAAATATTTCCTATAGCCCTGATGGCAAACCTATGGCACATCAGATGTTGCCCTAGCCCAGCTCCATTCCGCATGGGAGTGTGACTCCCACTGCCCAGCCAGTCTTCGGGTCATGGCTGTGCATGTGCAGGGGGGCTGTGTGCATGCACAGGGGGGCTGTGTGCATGCACAAGGGGGCTGTGTGCATGCACAGGGGGGCGTTTGCATTGCATTTTGAGGCAATGCACCCCTGCACCCAATTTTGGCTTCCAGGTTGGTGCAGGAGGTCTTCCAGGCTCAAAATGGGTTGCACCAACTTGGAAGGCAAAAATAGGTGAGGGGGGCTGGGCGCATGCACAGGAGGGTTGCGTATGAATGCACGGTGGGCAGGGTCAGGTACGCATTGCATAATGGCTGCAGGTGCTCACGTGCACTATCACACACACACTTTCAGCACATTACAACAAAAAGGTTAGCTATCACAGTCCTATAGATCACTGCTAAAGACTTGCCAAAACATTTAACTGACACTGAAGTAGTTGCCCCAAAGTCCTCTATGCAGTACTGATTATACAACAGTAATCTTCATCAGAGTGTTATCCGAAAGAAATATTTTCTCTAATCTCATCACAGGTTATTGTTTCAGTGTTGCATACACATAAACCAACAAACTTTGATAAGCCAAAAACCTTTTGGAACAAATTGCTTTTGACTGATAAAAACCAATGTTGACTTCTTTAGGCACTGCACGGGAAACATTTCAAGAAAAATGTCTGAGGAATTTAAAGAAAAGGACATTTTGCCAGGCATTGAGCAAGAGGATTATATAGCATCCAGTAGCACAGGAAGTATTATGTGGGCGGAAGGAAGGATGGATTCTACAAAATTTCAACATTTCCAAGAAGCTAATGTTCCATAGTCAGTGAAGAAACTGAAACGAGCTTGGAAATATTAATGAGACAACGGTCCAAAATAGTTTCCCAAATCAATCATGAAGCAATTACAAGAGGGAAAGAGAAAGTCTTTAGAATGGCTGCCACGGTTCCCAAAGTTGTATATTATTTTAAAAAATGTGGAGAGATCTCAAACATGAAGTGCATGCAAAGAGTTCTAAAAATATTCTTGAACTAGAAGAATTCTACAAGAAAGCACACCAAAAGTAAGAGAAAAAAAGATATATAGCTGCCTGTAGCAAATAGTTGGAAGCTGTGTTTTCTGCGAAAGAAGGGCTACAAGGTGCTAATTGAAAAGGTGTCTAAATTTCCTAACCTTGTGTTTGTTTAGTTTTCTTTCCCCCTATTCTCATTAACCTTGATTTGATTAAATACAGAATTTAATAAGACATGAGATCAAATCAACTTGAATGGAATGTTTTCCATAATCATCCAGCTGACTGCGTGAATTGCAAGAACTTTGATGCCACCCTCTGCCTATGGAACGAAAACGTGCTCTTCTCTGCTCTCTTGCAATGTTTGCTGTTCGTGACCCATATTCAGCTGTGGTATGTGTCCTTGCAAGACTGTTAATGGATTTTTGACAGCTCTTGTTCAAAAATCTATCAGGCTTGCCTTTCTAACTGTGGACACAATGAGTGCCTGTGAATTGGGAAGCCTACTGAGGAGTGTGAGCTCCCAATCTTTCATCTGAAGAGGTGATTGTCTTCCACCCTGTACAACTTTACCTAGCTTCCTCTTGCCCCTAGAATCCCAAGGTTCAAACATTCTTCGCTCTGCAATCAGCTAAACACACAAGTGACAGGGTTAAAACACATTCATTCACTTTAATGCCCACGATGTATTGTACCCATAAAAGGCAGGTATGCTAATTTCTCAGCCACATTCTCCTCAATCAACTTAAACTTTACTGCATCTGCATCTACATACACTACAAAAGTAAAAAAGAACAGCTGGATGAATTCTTCAAGAAGGCTTCCTGGGAAATTCCTACTTAAAGCATGTCTGCATGCAAAATAGCTACTTGGATGATGAAATCATTTCCCAGTTAACAGGAAGGAAGCTTTTGAAAACCTGGAAAATTATTGATTCTCCCTTTTCTCAGTCATATTTGCAGGGTTTCTTGCCAAATCCAATCTCAATTAAAAGCAGGTCTGGAGAAACTCCAGCAAATAAAACCAGGAAAGGCTAACCAGGAAAGCAGTTTAATGAGTAACTAGAGGAGGGAACCTATTGGATGCAATGGGTCACACTGAGATGTCTGTGGGAGAATGTTGGCAAGAGGAAAGCCAAAGCTGGCATCTCTGCTAGAAAAGGAAACAGCCTATATGATTAGATAAGGGCAGTGTTACAAAAGGTCTTGGAGGTAGAAAGAAAGTGACTAAACAAGCTTGTGAAATCTCCTGTTGTTTTGGCAGCTAAAGAACAGCCTGGCTAATAACTGGTAAGGATTAATAAACTCTCATAAATTCCACCGTCATCAGGTTTCCTCCTCGTCAATACAAGGCCTTATGAAACCTTTGGACTGTAGCTACAATAATTCCTTGGAATCTTGACCAATGTTGATGGAGAATTATCAAAACTGCAGGCCAGCATATTTCAAGAGCTTCAAATTAAGAGGACAACACAGACAAGAAGAAATTACAAGGGTATGGTGTAATGCTGGAGATTCTTTCCAAAGCTATATAATATGATAGGAGACTTGTGAAGTGATTCCAAAGATTGACATTAACTGAATGCTTCAGGATATTTTACTCTATAAATAGGAAAATTACATATAGGGTATACAAACTTAACATCCCTTTGGCATGTCTCATTCACATACCATGGAAAGCAGAGGGGGTATTCAGCAGGTTCTGACCAGTTCTGGAGAATCGGTAGCGGAAATTTTGAGTAGTTCAGAGAATCAGTAAATACCACCTCTGACTGGCCCTGCCCCCATCTATTCTCTGCCTTCCGAGTCCCAGCTGATCAGGAGGGAATGGGGATTTTGTAGTAACCTTCCCTTGGAGTGGGGAGGAAATGGGGATTTTACACTATCCTTCCCTGCCATGCCCACCAAGTCACCCCCACAGAACCAGCAGTAAAAATTTTTGAATCCCACCACTGATAGAAGGCCATCGTGGTGTTTCTTCAGTTCCACTTAACATTCTGCATGAATCTAACCATTGCAATAGGTAAGTCACAGTTGATTGCTCAATGTATAAAATCTACCAACTGTGGTTTATTCGATACATCAAGGTAAAGCAAAACATGGTTTATCACTTTTTGTGAACAGAACCATTGTGTAGGACTTGTTTTTGTGGGTGAAATTTCAAAATGCACTCACTATATAGTACAATTATATTACAAACGGCCTGGTAGATTCACAAAACTATTTCAAATGTTAGTTAACCTTTCCAAATATCAAGTTCAGTTTTCCAGCACTGACAAATGTTGCATTCCCATAGTAAGGAGTCTTCACAAATAATCTCCAAGAATTTGAACACCCAAGTGATGTTGTACTGACCATGGCCACATAATCTGGGATTAAAGCTTTCTCTCTAAAAATAAAGGAACCACAAAAGTGATACTGACAGCTGCATTTGGGAAGGATAGAAAAAAAGAGGCCACTGGACAGCACTGAAAGGTTTAGAGGCAGGCTAAAGACAGGAGCCAGATGGAGTTGTGAGCTGCACAATTCAGCAAAACAGTATCTGCTGAAACCTAGTTAAATAAAGTGATGATTTTTCAGTCCATGAAACCCTGTCAACAGTCACTCAATTGCAATAATAATGGTAATTACGGGCTGCAACCCACTGGCTCCAGATCTAAGAGTGTTCCATCTACCCAGAACTATTCAATAATACGAAAGCTTAGATATTTTTTTTCCCTAACATGGCCAAGATACTGATGCAATCAGATGGGAATCTTATGTACATGACGAAAAAGTCCTGAGTTTTGTTTTCTGTAATTCTTCTATGTTACATGTTTGTACCTTCGCATTAATGCTTATCTTTGGTTGTTGTCTACAACCTTACATATTGCAAATCAGGAAATAAAATGTGATAAAGACATTGCTTTAAGAGCTGTTCTACACACTCTAAAATCTTTTCATTGTAACACTGCAAGTAACCCTGTTTCCCCGGAAATAAGACTCTGTCTTAAGTTTTTTGCCACCAAATAAGACACTAGGTCTTATTTTTTTGAGGGCAATGCCATCCACTGACTTATGTCACTTGCGCGTGTCACCCCTGGCTTCCTTTTCGCTGTCAAAGGTCTTTAGGAACTACTTCTGTGGCTGGCAAGTCTTTCCTGAAGGCTGTAGCCAATAACAGAGCTCCAGATTGATCCGGAGCTCTGTTATTGGCTGCAGAGGCCTTTAAAAAAGCCTTGCAGGCCTTGCTGGCTGCAGAAGAAATGGACAGGCAAGGCAGGTGTCGTGGTGGGTGATGCCTGGCTGCAACTGTCTGAAGGTAAGTAGTAGGGCAGCTCCACCCCTCCGATCATCACTCTGGCTTATTTTTTACCCGTGCACCCTGGAATGGGGTAGGGATTTAATTAGGGCTTATTTTGGGGGTTGGGGTTATATTGGGCGCATGTGTAAAAATCAAGCTAGGACTTTTGGGGTAGGTCTTATTTTCAGGGAAACCCGGTACATGTTATGGTCATTAGATGGGAGAGGATTCTATATAGTACTCCTGATTTGATAATTTATAACATGTAGAGAACTTTTAAAAGTGGAAGAGTATATTGAAACTATACTCCTATCCCTGTTGTTGTACAATCCAGAATGCTACATTTCTTCTGTGACATTCTTAGATTTTTAGATTGTTAGATGAATGAGTTAAAATGCATTTGAAACCAGGCTGAAGAGGAAGCGGTGGTTGAGCAGTTCCATGTCAAATGGCCATATAGCAGCCAACACCAACGGGAGTGAAAATGTCCAAAAACTATCCACATCTGGGAGTCTATCATCTAAACTGGCAGCACCATTAGCTATCAAATGAGCAATTCTATTTCAGAAAAGTTGCTTTGTGCCGACAATCAGCTTTCATTGTGAAGAACTAGCTTGATCCATGGCCGGTGATTTGTGGCATCAGACTTTTAGCAACCAGCCAGAGCACTGGAAAAATTAGTTGAGAACTGGAAAATGTGCTATGAAAGGAAAGAGGCACTTAGTTTTCCCATTTAAAATTTCCAGACATAGGCCTCTGGATGATAACAACAACCCAGCATTTTCCTGAAGCACTGTAGGTTACAATAATTGCATCAAAGCTCTGCCATGCTTCACAAGTGGAGTGTGTGCCATTCATAACCATAATTGGAAGGAATCTACTTAATACTATTCAGCCACACTACTTATAATGCAGTTCCTGCCTATGAAAAAATAGTTGTCTCAACAAAACAAATGGGACATTTTTAAAAATAAAAACGATTACGAAATACTGCACATGGCAGACACGCTTTCTTCACCCTCCCACCCCACCCCACCATTACATGAACCATCACCTTCCTAATAATTGTGGCATTTAATAAGGCTTCAGACTTTTTTGCAGCTGCCGGGACACATCGCCCACAGCAGTAGGTTGCTTCCCAAGACCTCTTACTTTCAGTTATAATTGCTTAATGCATTTTTCATGAAGAGCACAGGGTAATAGTTATGTTAAATTGCCTTCTTTTTCATGATAAAATGACTTTAAAACACTCACACGTAACATTTATGCAACTGGAGAGAGAGCATGGGCTCAATGATTATGACTCTATTACTTAGAATCCCATGCATTGTCAGGCTCACTTCATCTCAAAAGGAAAGGACGTGATTGTCTTCAAAGATATACCTTTCCAAATGTTGAGAGCAAGAAGGGACTACGCCTTTTTAACTAAAGAGCTTAGGAGTCAACAGATTCGATACAGATGGGAGGCCCCTGCCGGCATCACGGTTACATTTGAGAATCAAAGATTTCGTCTCAACTCTGTTTCGGAGGCTCAAGATTTCTATTGTAGGATTCTGAAGGCGGGACTTCCTGACGCGCTTGGAAGAGAGGAGAGACAAGCGGAAGGAGAAAGCAAACGGCTGGCCATGCAGCTGCAAGATGGAGGGGGTAGCCCCTCCTCCCTCGGAGAAGCAGAAGAACGCAGATCGAGAATTTAGATACTTCAAAAGACTTCCTAAAGTTGAGGACTGAATGGGGGTTTGAGACCTCTCTCCGGTAGAAAAAGTGGACTAATTTTTTTCAGAAGGGAAAGCTGGGTGAAACTACTTAGATTCTAAAGTAACGTTAGCATAAATCTGATAGTGGTTAAAAGAATGCGAAATGATTTATGTTGTTTAAACTTTGTTAGATGGGACTATTTTAAAATAGAAGGTTAACTGACTCTTGCTGAAAGCATTATTTGAATATGATCCATGCTATTTAACTTTTATTTGAAGGGAAAGTTGGTTGTAATAGTTCTGAGTTATTTTTCAAATAAACGCTAGTATAAATTTGATAGTGGTAAATATTAGACAAGCAAGAGATGAGGGTAAAATGCATGTGGAATGAACTACGTTATTTGTGGTAAATATCAGACAAGCAAGGGATGAGGGCAAAATTTATGTTGTTTAAAGCTTATTAGAACAGGAAGCCGCTTGGGATTATCTTAAGATAACTGTAAAAAGAATGTGGAATGATTTATGTTGTTTAAACTTTGTTAGAAGCGACTACCTTAAAATAGAAGGTTAACTGAATCTTAATATGTGGAATGATTCATGCTACAAATCGCTCTGAGTTATATTTTAAACAAATGGTAGTACTACGTTATTTGTGATAAATATTAGACAAGCAAGGGATGAGGGCAAAATTTACGTTGTTTAAAGCTTATTAGAACAGGAAGCCGCTTGGGATTATCTTAAGATAACTGTAAAAAGAATGTGGAATGATTTATGTTGTTTAAACTTTGTTAGAAGCGACTACCTTAAAATAGAAGGTTAACTGAATTTTGCTGAAAGTATTATTGGAATATGTGGAATGATTCATGCTACAAATCGCTCTGAGTTATATCTTAAACAAATGGTAGTATAAATTTGATAGTGGTAAATATCAGACAAGTGGGGGATGAGGGTAAAATACATGTGGAATGAACTAAGTTATTTAAATTCTATTAGAAGGGGAAGTCGGTTGGAATTATCTTAAGACAGAAATTGATTCCTGTGTAAAGTAATATCTGATCTACGCTGCTTAACTTTACTAAGAAGGGGAAATCGGGTTAGATTATTTTGAATTACTGTTTGAAAAAGGGGTAAAGAAAGATCATTTACGTTGTTTAAATTTTACTAGATGGGAAAGTTTGATTACTTGTCTGTAAAGTTATATTTGAATATATGGCATAAACTACGCTGCTTAAATCTTACTGGAAGGGATCATGAGGTTTAGGAAGGGAACGGGAGAGTCTACAGAAGGTCGGGGTAAATAGCAAAGAAGTAAGAGATGAGAATAAAATATAGATAGAATGATTTATACTATTTAAGCATAGATAAAGATGGGGGGCTGAGATCAACACAAAGAGTGGTTTCTTTTTTTCTTTTTTCTCTTTTCTCTTTTCTTTTTTTTTCCTTTTTTTTTTCTTTCTCTGCTTTTCTTTTCTTTTTTTTTTTTTTTTGATATATTACTTTTATTTTTTAATCCATATGTATACAAGACATCTTAGATAGAAGGTAGTGCCAGGTGTGGGCCCTGGGAAGTCGGGAGGATTAGGGATGGGGATTGTGGGGGGTGGGGTGGGGGGGTGTTAATATAGTTTTAATAAGAACAAGAATGTATTTATATACGGTGGTTCCTTTTTTTTTTTTTATTATTATTATTTTCCTTGGTTCACTTTACTTTTATCAGATCAAACAACACTCGAATAAAGGCATACACCAAGGAGGGAGGTAGAGGGAAGGAAGAGGGAGGAGTAAGGAAGGAGTAAGGGGAATGTAAGGAGTAAGGGGAATGTAAGGAGGGTGTCTGGGGAGTAAGGGGAGAAGGAAGGCTTGAGGGGAAAGGGAAGTAGGAGGGGAGTGTTAGAGGGAGAAAGGAAAGTTGGAGGGGGTAGATGGGGTGTATGGAGGACGCAAGGGTTAGGTGGGGTTGTGAATGATGAGTTGTGTTTCCTTTTTACTTGTTCGTTTTATTCCCTTTTTCTTTTCTTTTTTTTTTCTTTTCTTATAGTAAATACCCTGTATATAAATGATTGCAAATGGAATGCGAAAATTGAATAAAATATTTAAACACGAAAAAAAAAAAGAATTTTCATTCTCCATCACAACCACACTTGTTGTATAATATGCCATAATTATAGAGTGGCCACTGCTTAGCTCTATCGCATAGACATCTGCACACTTCTGAGATCACAGAAGCTTAGTGAGTGCCTGTAGCAAGGTCCTTAGCACTGAGAATTAAGGCTGCTTATAGTGCAATCCAAATAATGTCATCACATTTTAGTCCCTGGTACATGTTTTAAATATTTTTAGTTATGGTATTCCAATCTCCCCTAAAGAAACAAAGCCCCTGAGGTTGAAAAAAAACAGAAACATAAATATATTTCTCAGAATGCAGAATGTTGTAGAGCAGGGGTGTCAAACTCAAGATTTGGAGACCAGATATGGCTCACGGGGTGCTTAGATCTGGCCTGTGGGCTGATTCTACACTTGATGCATCCCCCTGGCCTGGTTGGGTATTTCCCAACAGGTTGAGTAGGTAGATTAAAAAAACTTAAAATGCCTAAGGATGTTCTATCACAGGGCTGTCAAACTCCTGGCCCGTGGGCTGGATATGTCACATGCTGGCCACGCCCACACCTGGTTTAGTGAAGGGGGAAAAAGTTGCAAAATGTCACATGACACCACTTGTTTGACACCCCTGTTTTATCATAATGTCAGCGTTCCCAATGGGAGATTTGAAAGTACAAATCTCCCATTGTCTCATTTGTCGGGAGATTCCTCTTTCTCCTCCCATTATAGAGTCATGGGGTATGACCTCTCTTATCTGAGCATTCCCTAAAAAGTATCTCTGCCTTGTTCCTCAAGGTCTTTCAAACATACCATCCACATAATTTGTCAGCTGGAATCTCTGTAGGATACAGCAGATTTTTTGCAATAAAACACTTAAAGGAAAGTATCTGTGTGGCTGCTGTACTGTAATTTCAGAAACGACAAAAAACAAGAAAAGCTATGATATGATCTGAAAGAAGGCACATGTCTAGACACAGTTCATAATCACAGCCAACTCTACTAGTTTCAGCATGGAAGAAAAAGCAAGTGTAAGCTTCCACAGAGTGAAGATCCTGCATGATCATGTTTATTTAAAAATCAGAAGACTGTCTAGGCAATTCCTTAGATTTCTTTTATGCTGTTTTTGTGAAGTTAAAAACAAAAGAGTCACTAGAAATTCCTGCTTGAGACTCTGGTGCTGTGCAGGAGAATTAGCAAAGAGTCAGAATGTGACAACTGAATCCTACTAAGAGGTCTCCTTCGTCACTGTCAACCACACCTGTTATTTGCCTACTTCTGCTTCACATCTTAGGATGTTGCAGGTGAGATAAAATAACAATATGTATGAGCAAACACTAGAGGCAGAGAGAGATAGCTCAATCAGAGGCTATTTCTTGGACCAGCTTAATAGGCGAGCTATCCTAAGGAGATAGCAATAGCCTTAGACTTATATACCACTTTACAGTGCTTGACAGCCCTCTCTAAGCTGCACAGTCAGCCTATTGCCATCAACAATTTTGGTTCTCATTTTATCCACCTCCGAAGGATGGAAGGCTGAGTCAACCTTCAGCCTGCTGAGATTTGAACTGCCAAATTGCAGGCAGCAGTCAGCCAACAGAAGAAGCCTGCACTCTAACTACTGTGCCACCGTGGCTCATAAGATGGGATGGGGTCCATAATACACATTTCATCTCTGCTATGAACTCCTGAGAAGTGGCTCCTGAGCCAAGCCACCAGTCCTGTAACTTTACCTCCCATACTTGCAGTAGCAAGTACAATAAAATGAATCTATAGTAATATTATACATTACGATACAGTGGGTGATTATATTAGACTATATCACTGTACCGTATGTCATCTCCCCTGAAATGTACCACACATATGCCTGCTCTGGGAGGACCAATGTTCTTTCTGCAAGATATCAAACTTTAATTTATGACAATGATCGGTTGATTATTATTGATCGATTTTAGGTTGTTACAGAGATTCCCTACTGAGAATGATCTTGAAACCCTCTCATCATCATCATTCAGATGTATGACTCAAAAGCTCTTGGCTATAATGATGAGTAATGTCTTTGGTGACCTGTTTGGTCTCAATGCAGCTATTCCCCTATATAGGATCTATTGCTTTGCTATTTAGAGTATTGTCAAATTATAGATTTTAATCTGGGAAAAGAATGATGGAACAGGAGACTCTCAGATTCCTACTCACATTCCCTACAACTTGCCTTTTGGTTGATACTTCTATCTCTTCACTTCATTTATTTCCTGGAATTTATAGCTCCCATCCTATTCAGTAAAATGTTGTGCTTAGCATGAGAATGCAGCTGAATTCCCCAACAGAATAGCTTCCAATTAACTAAATGGCAATGGCAGCTTTAAAAAAAAATTAACAAAAAGTAAATGGGAACAAGTAAATCTGAGCTCATTTCTCTCCCATCCCCCAATAGGGTGGAAGGACAAGAGGAATGCAGAAATGCAACTTTGAACACATAGTTTTGACAGCAGTCAGAACTTCAGTATCTTTGCCAGTTTTTTGTAGGTACTATTGGAAATCAAAAGAGCAATAGCCATTACTCACACACATAGGTGTGGACACATCCTAACATCCTGCCTTCTGCTGTAATTATCCTTATTATTTACTTCAAACAAGATTTTATTGGAAACTGAATCCGCATGTTTCCCTTTCACCTTATTCTTGGTTACTTTAGATCTATGGCTACGTTGCTCTCTAATATTCTGAGCTAGGAAGGGAAACAGTAAGAAAATAAAGGGTCTGTTGCAATATAAAATAATTTCATATATTCAATCCATCATTTTCCGAAAAAGCATACAGGGTAAGGAAGCAAACATAAATGCCATCAGAGTCTGTTGGGAGTGGACAGAAAGGGGCTTATATTAAATATATGAATGATGCATTAAAGATGTCAATGGCAAAAACTAAACAAACCAAGAATTCTGCCAGAGGCAAGCCCAGGCTTGTGTTCAATGAAGCTATTTGCTTGCGTCATTGCCATGCTATTTTTCATAATCTAAGAAAGTGATCGGATATAAGCCTCAGTGAATGCCCTACACCTGGAAGAATTGTCTTTTTAAAATAACGTGTGAAATTTGGGCAGGGGGAAGAACAAGGTATACAGTACCCAAAGTTAAAAGCTTACTAATCTACAATGGAATCTAGTTTGTTGTGGTTGCGATATCAGGGTGGAAACTGTGAGTTTTAATCCTATCTTAGGTGTGGAGCCAGCTGGGTGACCTTGGGCCGGCCACTTTGTCAGCCTTTGGAAGGAGGCAATGGCAAATTAGTACTCCTAAAATCTTGCCAAGAAAACATCAAGAACTCATTCCAACAGTCACCAGGAGTCAAGACTGACTCAAAAGTACCGATAGAAGGAAATATTTGCAGCTCAGGTCAATGGGGTCCTTGGTGCTCTTGGAGCTTGCTGTTGTTGTTTTTTCTGCAGGCATTTCATTACCAAACTAGGTAACATCATCAGTGCCAATGATGTTACCTAGTTTGGTAATGAAATCTCTCCAGGAAAACCACCAAGCTCAGAAGGCACCAAGGACCCCATTGACTCAAAGGGGAAAAAATTACAATGACCGATCTAAAGTGCTCAGCAAATTCATGAGGATATTTCTCCTGCCCTCCTGCCACAAGACAAACATGGAGCAATATCTGATTCTTTATTATATTGCTATTCCCTTGACATAACAGACATCAGACCCTCCTTCCTAGCTATGCTTCTTGTAGGATAACAACAACAACAAGAATAATAATAATAATAATAATAGCAAAAACCACTGGGAACATCAAGTTCAGAAGGTTTTAGAGAATGAGAGTCAAGATCTTGTGGTACTTCAGAATCCAGACTGACAGGCACTTGGCCCACAACACGCCTGAAATAACAATAGTTGAAAAGAAAAAAGTATGGTTCATTGACATTGCAATACCTGGAGATGCACAAATTGAAGATAAACAGCTAGAAAAAAATCACAAAGTACCGGGACTTGCAAATTGAAGTTGAGTGACTGTGGAAAAAGAAATTGTGTGTTGTCCCGATTGTAGTTGGAGCCCTTGGAGCAATACCTAAAGGGCTATGTCGCTATTTGGAAATTTTAAATTTATCAGACTTGAACATTCTGATTCTACAAAAAACCCACCCTACTTGGAACAACTTATATCCTCCGACGTTATCTTAACAGTTCCTAGGTCCTTAGTTAGGACTCGAGCTGTTGAGCTACCAACTAGCCCCAAAGGCTGTGAATCTCACCAAAAATTAACATAATAATAATAATAATAATAATAACAACAACAACAATAAAAACAATAATAATAATATTAAAACAACAACAAACTGGTGGGAACATAAGCCTGAAAAAGTCACTGAAAATCAGATGGTCAAGAACTTATGGGATTTTCGTATACAAACGGACGAAATACTGGCGCATAATACACCAGACATCACACTGGTTGAGAAAAATAAGGTTACAATCATAGACATCGCAATACCAGGTTATAGCAGGGTCAACGAGAAGGAACACGAAAAAAATATCAGGATTTAAAAATCGAAATTCAACGATTATGGCACAAACCAGCAGTGGTAATTCCAGTGGTAATCGGCACACTGGGTGCTATTCCAAAAGCACTGGAATTACATTTAAAACAGTTAAAAATTGACAAAATCACCATCAGTCAAATGCAAAAAGCCGCACTGCTTGGATTTGCATGCATATTACGAAAATACATTACGACATCCTAGGCCCCTGGACTAGTAACCAATGCTAAATCCGGCGAAACAACTGGCCGCTGTGATACAATTGTATAATAATCAAGAATGGAGAGTTGGCAGAACAAAGCACTGCATGGCCAATTTCTGGAAAAAATAAAAGATAAAGTGGACAGTGAACAAACTTGGTTATGGTTAACAACAGGTACATTAAAGAAAGAAACAGAGTCACTAATCCTGGCTGCGCAAGAACAAGCTATCTGCGCAAATGCCATTAAGGCCAAAATCGAAAAATCCTCTGATGATGCCAAGTGCAGACTTTGCAAAGAAGCCGATAAAACTGTTGATCACATACTCAGCTGCTGTAAAAAAATCACGCAGACTGATTATAAATTGCGGCACAATTCAGTAGCACAAATGATCCATTGGAATTTGTGCAAAAATTATAATATTAAAACAGCAACAAACTGGTGGGAACATCAGCCTGAAAAAGTCACCGAAAATCAGATGGTCAAGATCTTGTGGGATTTCCGTATACAAACGGACAAAATACTGGCGCATAATACACCAGACATCACACTGGTTGAGAAAAATAAGGTCACAATCATAGACATCGCAGTACCAGGTGATAGCAGGGTCGCCGAGAAGGAACATGAAAAAATCGCAAAATACCAGGACTTAAAAATTGAAATTCAACGACTATGGCACAAACCAGCAGTGGTAATTCCAGTGGTAATTGGCACACTGGGTGCTATTCCAAAAGCACTGGAATTACATTTAAAACAGTTAAAAATTGACAAAATCACCATCAGTCAAATGCAAAAAGCCGCACTGCTTGGCTCTGCATGCATATTACGAAAATAGGTTATGACACCCTAGGCCCCTGGTGGCCCGACTAGTAACCAATGCCAAATCCGGCGAAACAACTGGCCGCTGTGATACAATTGTATAATAATAATAATCAGATACTTTTGAAAAGAAGAACTTTTAGAATTTATTTGAAAGCAGGGAGAAATCTAGGGGGATCCCTTCCAACAACAGACACTTGCTTAAACAACCACTTTCTAACAGCAGGATCCTCTGCCACTTCCTTGTAAATGCAAAGAGGACTTGAGGTATGATTTAAACCACATCCTTTGGCTGAAATGTTTGTAGAGGTGGTGTGAAGTCTTTATGGCCTTCCCTGGATCCCACATCAAATGATGACATTTCGAGCATTTGGAGTTCAAACATTGTCATTGCTTCTGGATCCAAGCTTCTGGTGGCTGTGAAGATCTTGAAAGTTTGTTGGGGCTTAAAACTTGCAGCCAATACAGGCCTGGATTCCAGTTTGCTAATGGGAGTGCCA
This sequence comes from Thamnophis sirtalis, assembly GCF_051295495.1. Classification (NCBI taxonomy): domain Eukaryota; kingdom Metazoa; phylum Chordata; class Lepidosauria; order Squamata; family Natricidae; genus Thamnophis; species Thamnophis sirtalis. The sequence continues at coordinate 102,286,582 of NW_028261385.1, read as the reverse complement.
CTGAGCACAATTCTGCTGGTTGGCATTCTCTCCTACCCTCACTTTCCAGCTATTTTATTGTGCCCTCAAATGTTTGCCTGAGAATACAGGGAGACCATCACAGATTGGCATGCCCGCTAGCAATATTGCAGGGAAAAAGAGAGCTGGCTAAAAAAATCTCCTTCACCCAGCAGGACTCGCTTAAGAAATCTAAGAACAAAAGGGTTTCTTTCATTCACGGATGTTCAGTTAGGGCTTAAGCTATAAAGTGCCCCTCTTATCCCATGGATGGGAACTTTCATGCAAAATACTGTGTTAAAAGGGAAAAACCAATAGGTCTTTGCAAATAAATAAATGGAGATGAGAGCCAGCAAGGGCTTAAGTTCACACCATAGATATTCACTGTAAGACATATCCATTTCATGTTAAGACACAAGAATTTTTAAATGCAATTCTCCCGCTTAAAGAGAGATGAAAAAACACTGAGCAAAACTCAACAGAATTCACCACTGCAGTGCTACCATTAGTCCCTGATCGGCAGAGTTTTACAAAGTAGCAGTCCATGGATTTATTTTGAGAAATCAGATCAACATTTTTGCTTGATGGCCACATCAAATAAATGGCCGATGAAATGACAACTCTTGAACCTGGGCAGTTGTTTCCAGACAAATCAGATGATCCAAGGCAATATGGACGTCCCACCTATTCATAAAGAATTGAAATATTTTTCAGTATTTCTTCACTTTCTGTTTTTCATGATAGGAAGATGTATATCTTTTTAGCAACCGAGACATTAATAGCCAAATATGTGCTGGGAATTACAAGAGCTATAATTTAATATAGTTTGAGAAGCCCAATTTAAGACAAGCTCTTTGCATCTACCCCAAAGTTAAAGATAGAACTGAATGCAGTTTAAATAATCACAACAACAACTGTTTCGGGTAATTTTGGAGGAAATCCAAGGGATTCTTTTTAAGGCAAGGTGGATGACAGACTCTGAGGCTGCCTGGGAAGAGGGCAGAGGACAATGGAAAGCAATCTGTTTATTTTAATAGCTGAAACATAAGAACAACGCTGTCTAATGGGGAAAGTTGGAATTGATAGCTTTTTAGAAAAAACAATTGCTCTTTTTAAGGTACTTTGTCAATTAATTATAAATTGTGACTGGGCTACAATCACTTGAGACTTAACGTTCTGAAATAATGGGGTACACCTAATTATTTCTTACACAAATCGACTTGCTTTGTAAGCAACAACTTTATTCTTCACCTTTAACAATTCTCTGTCACTCTCTACTACACAACCATGTTGCATTGACAAATGGGATATGGACTGACAGGTTATCCTCAACTTATGACCACAATTGGGATCACAACAGTGTCACTAAGTGAGGTAGTTAAGTGAGACACACTAGATTTTATGATCTTCTTTTGCTGTGGTCATTAAATTACCATAGTCATTAAGTGAATCACATAGCATCCCTGAATGACTTTGCTTTTTGGAAGCCAACTGCGGAAGTTGCAAATGGTGATCATATGACTTAGGGACAATGCAACCATCATAAACACATGCCAATTGCCAAATGATCCGAATTTTGATCTTGTGACTCTGGGGAAGCTATAAAAGTCATAAGTGTGACCAGTTGTAAATCACTTTTATTCAGCGCTGTTGTAACCTTGAATGAATGGTTGTAAGTTGAGAACTTTCTGTATATTGTTAATTATCCCTCTTTTCGGTGCCAGAAGCCTCCTAATTTTACTTTAAAAATAGTAACCACTTCGAACGAAGGGTTGGTGCTGCAAACAGCATTGTTTTTTGCTTCTCTGACAAGCATTAAAAACCACAGGCAGAACATTTATTTCTGGGCAACATCTAGTGTTTGTAAAATTAATCAATTCTAGTGATATGTAGACTGAAAGATTCCATGTGTTTCGGTTCTACTGTTTGGGACTAAAGAAGCTTTATTCTCAGGTGCCCTAAAAATGTTTCAGAAAGCACTGAAAAAAAAAAGGGCAGTGTCAGCCAGCAGAACAAGTGTCTTGTAGACACTACTGTATGGAGATTTTTCAAAGCTCTAGAAAGCCTTTTAACAAGTGAACTGAAGGCACATGAGTTTGCAGAGTGGCCCTTGCAGAACCTGGACCTATGAGGCTGAAGAGCAATGAATGACATTTTACAGCAAGAAAGACAACATCCCTTTTTTGAATGTTTACAAAATCCAGTGATTGGTTGAAATCTTAAATTGCAGTATCCGAATCGGTAAATGCTTGGGTTCTGAAAGGAGTATGACTTATACTGAAGAACATTTGAAACAAGTTAAAGTAATGACTTGCTACCTACCTTTATATTTCCAATAGCTCATTTAGCTTCAAAGGACGAGGACATATATAGGGTGCAAAGAACAAATCATTCGTATTTTATTTAAATTAAATTAAATTCTTGAGGCATACATAGTATACATCTCTCTATTTTATTCACGATTATAATTTCAATTCTGGAGATATGCTTACTGTGTTTCCCCAAAAATATGACATGTCCTCATAATACAGTCATGCCACATTTTTCTGGTGGGCAAAAATATAAGCTCCCCCCCCGGCATATAAGCCCCTGGACAACCCCCCACCTCCGGCCAGGCAGAGCGCCGCTCACCAACCTAGCAGTATCCTGAAGGTGACAAGCCGCGGGAACCTGGGGGGAGGCAAAGGTGATCGTGTTGCTTGGTGTCTTCGGGATACTGCTAGGTTGGTGAGCAGTGCTGTGCCCAGCTGAAGAGGGGGGTTGCCGGGCAGCTGCTCTCTTGCAAGAGGGCTCCCAAAGAGCTGGGGACATCCTCATGGGCAAATGGCTGTGATGTGCTGTTGCAGCAGTGCAACACAACAGCCATGAAGCGACCACACTCATGAGCAGCCACCCGGCAAACCCCCTTTGCAGCTGGGCACAGTGCCATTCACTGGCCTAGGGGTATCGCCAAGCCGCATGAGCGCCTGTTCGCCGCCGCCTGGCTCCCATGGCTTGGCGCCTTCCAAATGCCAGTGAATGGCGCTCTGCATGGCTGGAGAGGGGGGTTGCGCAAGCGGCTGTTCTGCTCTCGCTCACCCACCTCCCAGTCTCACGATGCATGGCCCAGCTCTCATTATGGAGCCACAGCACCTCCGCCGCCATCCCAGCCTGGCTTTTTCCGCAGCTACCAATCCGAGTCTATCGGCAGTGGCAGTTCTGGGCGCACATTCTATGGCTGTCCACTCTGCAGGCAGCTGGCCCACAATCATAGAGCGGCCACTGCCGAAAGACTCGGGTTGGAAGTCGCAGAAAAAGCCAGGCTGGGATGGCGGTGGTGGTGGAGGTCATTCGCCCATGAGGCTGTGCCGGCTCTTTGGGAACCCGCTCACAAGAGAGCAGCTGCCCGGCAACCCCAAAACATAATAAAGTCCAAGCCATATTTTGTAGGTAAAAAGAAAATAAGACCCTGTCGTATTTTCGGGGAAACATGGTAGTAATTATGTGCGGGTATCACATATGATCCTGGGAGCTGAGATTATGTACTACTGTTCTAAGACTTCTAGTGTTGCAGATTTAATGCCTTGCTTCTGCTCTGTTTTGTTAAGTCTTTTCCTTTTGCAAATGGAGGCTTGTTTTGTTATTTTTTACACCCCACTCTATTTTTCTACAGATCTAACATGTGCATTCATTATCTGAACCTCTCCATAGTTTAATCAACTAAAATCAGAAAATGGTAGATCATACTTCCATGAATTTGTATGCAAACACTTCAGCTGATTTTAGGCAGCTTGGAAAATGCAATTTGCAAAGGTCAGTTTTCATCTCTTTGTAATTTGGGCTTTAGATAGCAAAACCTCTCAGGGCTTGGTATTCTATCAATTTCCTGACAATTGATTTCCATAGAGTAGTTTCTTTCTCTTCCTAAATTAAATTTACATCTTTCTGGTTTCCAAATACAATTGATTTATGTACGAACAGACAACAAAACAGTCTTACGTTTTATCATTTGCACCACAATAATATGCCTATTTAATTATAAGTGTCTCTAGCCTGGCTGCTGGAAAACAGTCTAAAATTTGTATTGATTTTTTGGGGGTATAAAACTAAAATGGCCACCTATCTTAGATACAATAATTCTGGCCAGATCACAACAGTCAATAACAACATTTCTCACAAAAAATCTAACAAGAAACACATCAGGTTTCCTCTCATGGTGCCATGACATCCTATTAACTCCACACTTGCTGGGCTCATTTATTTCCTAGCCTGGCAGCTGGGTGAAGAGTCTTGACTGCCTAGAAGGTTGTTCTGAAAGGGTGGAGGCAGATATGGAAAAGGTACATAGTCAAGATCACACCAGATGATACCATTTAAGAGAAGGACCTGGAGTGATGCGTAGATACTCTCAGGGAGAGGTGGCCCTGCAGATAACCTGGCCCATGGTATGCAAGGCTTTAAAGGTGATCATCAGCAGTTTGAATTTTAAAGTCTTCATAATAAGAATTCTTTTAATTTTTCCTTAAAAAGAGAATATTTGTAGCTTAGGTTCAAAAGGAAGGGGTCCTTGATGCTCTCTGAACATGGTTGTTTTCTTGCAGATTTTTCATTATCCAAACTACCTTGTTTTCCTGAAAATAAGACAGGGTCTTATTTTCTTTTGACCCCCAGAATAAGCACTTAGCCTTATTTTCAGGGAAGTCTTATTATTTTTGAGTTACAGGAGGCAGCGAGCATGGTCACCTGCAGCTGTGTTGCAATATTTTTGGGGAGGGCTTATTTTAGCGCATGCCCGATTGGGCTTATTATCTGGGGAGGTCTTATTTTCAGGAAAACAAGGTAGGTAACATCATCAGCGCTAGCTTCACTACCTAGTTTGGGTAACAAAATGTCTGCAAGAAAACAACTAAGTTCAAAGAGCACCAAGGAGCTCTCTCTTCCTTGAACACAAGCCATCTATGAATAGGAGTTATTCTCTCTGTGCTTAATAGCTGGATAGGTATATGCATTTTAATGATGAACTTATTTTTTCCAGTGGTTTCCATGCAGGCTACCATATTCTCCCCTTTTAATTGAGAAATTCATATCATTAACTGCTAACATTTTAAATTCTGGTTGCTGAGAGAAGGTTTTAAGTTTAAGAAGAATTTCTTGCTGACAATGCAGAAATGAATCATGAATATAGACAACTGCTTTACCAAGTGAAAATTTGTGGAATTACACACAAAAATTTGAACACGTATGTATCAAAACACCAAAAAAAGAGAACATAATGAAGCTTCTGATGGCAAGCTATTCCATTACTTGACTGTTCTCACTGTCAGAAAATTTCTCCTTATTTCTAAGTTGAATCTCTCCTTGACCAGCTGCCATCCATTATTCCTCTCTTGGCTTTCGGGTGCCTTGGAAAACAGCTTGACCCTCTCCTCTCTGTGGCAGGCCCTCAGATATTGGAGAACTGCTATCATGCCTCTCCTGGTCTTTCTCTTCACTAGACTAGCCATGCCAAGTTCCTGTATCCGTTCTTCATATGTTTTAATCTCCAGACCCCTAATCATGTTGGTTTCTCGTCTCTGCACTTTTTCTAGAGTCTCCACATCTTTTTAATAGTGTGGTGACTAAAACTGGATGCAGTATTCTAGATGTGGTTTTTCTAAGGCTTTATCTAGTGGTCTTAGTACCTCACTTGATCTTGATTGTATTCCTCTGTTAATGCAATTTAGGATTGCAATGGCTTTTTTGGCTGCAGCAGCATTACATGCTGCACAGCAGATAGCAAGTTTTATATTATAACTAATCAACCCAATCTGTTGGGTTATTGTTTCAGAGGTATTTCCTTAGCTAAATAGAGAAAAAGAATGACCATGGACAGGCAAAAAAATCTCTGAGAGTTGGAAGGACTTCCTTCTGGCTTGTAGGAAGCTGGCAGGAAGCCTTGGAAATGATGATCACATGATGGCTGACCACGGCAGAGCAGCAGCACTGAACTTTGCCAAAACATTGCCAAATTATAATTCCAAGGGAATTATGGTTGCCAGATTTTGGATGCATTCTGTAGGGTACATCTGAGATATGTTGATTCAAAAATGGTTGCCCCGTGATGCACCATTTCATTCAATTGAAAGTTACATATAATCAGACAAGACAGATTTGGGGGATTATGTATTGTTATAATACTGCAGTAGAAGTGTGTGAAGTGCTGACAGATAAGCTCCAAAAAATAAACTTCCTAAATGCAAATCCAAAATATATATCCACAGAGGAGGATCTCTGTTGGTTCTCTACTTGAAACCCTGCTTTGGGATCGCTTCCTTCCTCTCAGAAAGTCTCAGTAACTCTGGGAAAGACATAGATAATAGTTTCCTTTGAGAACGAGCAATTCTTTATGTGCTTGAAAAGGAAAATCTGTCTTGGATGAAGTGTTCCTACAGTTCTAATTCACAATTGGGACATAGTTAAAACTAGAAGTTAAGAAACAAGCTGTAGAAATGGTTTTTTCAGGCTGATAAGCAAGTGAAAGGGATCTTGACGCTCTTATTCTTTTCTACTCTTTAAAACCTTTCTTTGGGAATTGTAAAATGATAGAGTGGTTTAATTGTCCACCAGTATTCAAATTACCTTTATGAGGATAACGTTGAAATGGATATATAACAAGCTAACTTCAATTTCCTTTATTTACGGGTTGGATTATTTATGCCCACCTCATAAATAACCCTGCCATTTTCAGAGCATATTAATTAAAACACCCAAAGAGCAATTGCAGGCATTTAACATCATTTTCATTAAGCTGTTTCCATGGTGCTGCATTTATTACTCTTATTCCTAAGTGAAGTAATCTTGACGAAAAGGAAATCTATTAGCTCTGGAATGAGTAACTGCAAACTGTGACACTTGACTAGACAATGCTGAGAAGAAATTCAATAAATTGCTGCTTTGGGAATTTGTTCTAATGGACTGCAAAAGTTGGCAGGCTAGTGCACTAATATAATGTGTGTATTTGTGTGTGTGTGTAGGTTGTACGTGTGCGGGAGGGAGGGAGAGATAGATAGATAGAGATAGATAGATAGATAGATAGATAGAGAGAGGGAGAGGGAGAGAGAGAAAACTATAATACTGGGTTACCTTCAGAAGCTAGAGAGAGATTTATTTATGTTTCTGACTGTAGAAGAGGCCTGCATTATTTTTGATCTCGTTGAACCAAAATGAAAGCACCAGTTACGTTGTTGAATCCTGTTAAATGTGTGCTAACACTCCTAATTTTTCATCTTCAGGCAACTGGTCGCCTGAAACTTGATGAGTCCTCTTGTGGTCTACTACCCAACACTAGTGGGTCACATGTTGATATGCCCGCTAGCCATGCTGTACTTCAGCCTTCACTGTAATTCCCAAGTCAGGGTAATAATGTGTGCAATTTTTTTTTTTACAAATATTACTAACTTGCTTTTCCATGAGGAAGTCATTGAGAGTGCAATTAAAACCCTAAAATCGATCCAAACTTTTATTCTGTCCTCATGGCTTCTTTCATGACACTTCTGCAAAGTGTACCAATTAGAAGTATGATGTACAATGTTGTTTTTCAAGCTTACCAACTTCAAGACATTGAAATCCACACACCTTAGAGTTGCCAAGTTTGATAAACACCGGTGTATGGTATTTCCCTTGTTCTGCCAATGAATTTATATTGAAAACTTGCCATTTTCAAAACAGATTCATTGAAATAAAGTATGGAATCCTATTCCTCAGCTTACCTTTCTTAAAAAGCACATGATTTAGTTCTTTAAAAATGCTAGTATTTATCTAAGCAAAGGGAGTAAAATACATACATACATATTAAATACTTTCACACCAAGATGCTAAAGATGCCTAAGATATATATTCAGGTTTGTTTTTTAAAGCTAATGAAAAGAAGGAGAAAAAGATAAAAGAGGAAAATGGGGATTGTGGGAGATTGTAGACTGTGGCTACTGTGTAAAATTAAAAAGCAGATGAGTCTGAGTAAAATAGATTACCCAACAAAATCAAGTTGCTTTTAACCTCCTCAGTGCATCATATACAAGCATTAAAACTGTGCAAATTATTTCCACATTCTGGGCACATGCAGGCATAATCAGGATCAAATGGGCTGCTTATTTGAATCTGGGCAAGTGTGTCTGGAGCAGGAATTTGAATTGCAAGAATTAGACCTGAATCTAAAAAATCTCAGTGAGCATATGTATGGGTCGCCAACTTTAGGAGATCACTTCCAACTTTCCTAATTATGACTATCATTTCTGACATGACCCATATTGTGAGATACCGCAACAAACTACAGGTAGTCTTTGCTTAGCTACCACAAGTGGAATCAGCAACTCAGTCATTAAGTGAGATGGTTGCTAAGTGAAACAGTTTCAAATCTGTGTCTGATGTTCACAAACTATCAAAGGTTGCAAATGTGACCTTCTGATTAGATTCCAATGATATGCAATTAAAGTAAGCATTGCAGGAAAGAGTTACCTTGGTGAGAAGGATGACATAGAAGTTTAATAAATAAATGAAATAACAAAGCCTGAATTAACAGAATTTCCAAGAGGAAAATTTTCCACATCTGCTGTTTCCATAATTAACACATTTGGTTTTCAAAGGGCTTTGAGAAAACTTTGTGCAGCAACACACAGAAGAGTTATCTGCAATTAAATTATCCAAAGACAAAGATAATGGTCTTTGCCAAAAGCTTACGTTGCATAATTGGTCCTTTGGCGGACACAAGACAGAACAGGTAAAATGTTTTAAGTATCTTGAAGCAATATTCCACACTTCTGGGAACATGAAAGCCAAATGGAACACGTAGCGCTTGGAGCTCAGAGGCTATTTGGAAATTCTTTCACACAAAAGGAGGTGCTAGATCCTGTTGCCATCAAAATACTTATGGAAAAATCCCTGCCGCAGCTGTCTTATGGGGCACAACATGGCTCTTACCCAATTACAGACTACTCAAATTGGTGCAAACTAACAGCAATTTTCCAGTTGGATGTCTCCCAAATGCTGGAAATCAGACTTCAGGGGCAGAAACATGATTTGGGCTACTAACTGCCTACTGCTACTTGAAGCATAGTTTCTTCCCCACAGGTTTGGTCTCACAGGTATTCCCGATATTCTTTCAATCTAGATGGAAGCAAGGTGTGCCTCTGAAGTTTTGCTCCCTGGTTCTCCCTGAATTTTGAGCAAGAAAAGTACTTGAGTGTGCCTTAAGTACAAAGCACCAAGGTAGCAAATGGAGGTTACAGCTTTTCAAAAGAATTAACTCCACAAATGGAGGAAACTCAAGAATGGCTTACATGTCTCTGAGGACAGCTTGCCAGCTATCGTTCCTTTCTTCTATTTCCCAAATGGAGAGCATTTCCAAAAATTAAATTTGATATACTTCCATTGGCAGTCCTATAGGGCAAATTCTGAAACATTTCCTCTAAGGAATACATTGACTTATCTGTATTAGGAATGATAGAAAATTGTGCTTGTATGTTCCTCTATTGCGCTAAACAATTCACACCTTCTCTCTTGGATTTTCCAAGTCGATTAGAGCAATTTTATGTTCCCCAATTGCTAACAAAAAAATATGACTTCATTAAATAGAAGGTGGCAAAATCCTGTGTGATGGCATGCAGAGTCTGGTACATGATAATATCTAGTTCACCTGTGTGAATTGGCCTTTTGACAGCTGCTCACATTATAATTTTTATGTTTTACAGTATTTTTGAACTATAAATGAGTATGTGTGCTTATATACAGCTTTGATTATGCTGGGTATTCTTTAGTAAGTGATTTATTGTTTTTATATTACTGCTTATTATTGTTACACATTCTACCTGGCTGGCCTTTAGTTGTACTAAAGTAATAAAATAAACCTGGAGCTTTCTATTATGTGCTGGGTTAATGGCAGTGAAGTCACATGGTTTATAAAGTGCAATAATTATTTGAACTGAAGATGTCAGTGAATTTAAGAGAAGGCTTACTCTCAGAAGAAAGAGAAACACCCTCCAAGAATGAATGAATGAATGAATGAATGAATGAATGAATGAATGAATGTATGTATGTATGTATGTATGTATGTATGTATGTATATATGTGTGTGTGTGTGTGTGTGTGTGTGTGTGTGTGTGTGTGTGTAGGTCTTTGGTTGTAAAATTGGAAGTGTCTTGGCGACGTTTTGACGAAGTCTCATTCGTCATCTTCAAGCTTCGTGCTTCCAGGAGCAATGTGAGATCTCGGCTGTTTTTTCCTTTTAACTGCCAGTGGGGGTTTGAGCTGATTGGGTGGGAGCTTGGCTGTGTTTTGATTGGGTGGAGGTGTGTTCTGATTGGTTGGGGGTTTGTGTTTCATGTAAGGATAGGAGGGGTTTAAAGTGGCCAATGGATCAGTGTGGGTTTTGTCTGCTTTCTTTGTGGATGTTTGGTGGTGACATCCTGTGTGGCTCTTGTGAGTGTGGGCCTGGTGTCATTCCTCATGTTAGGGACTCATTTATCAATAAGGGCAGGCTTCCAAATGGCTGGCAGGCGGGAGGTATCGTCCTGCCTGTTCATGCTGTGTGGGCGTTTTTCTATCTCGATGGCTTCTCTGACTATTCTGTTGTTAAAATGTTCAGCCTTGGCAATAGTTCTGGTCTTTTTGAAGTCAATTTTATGTCCTGTGGCTTTAAGGTGTTGGACCAGGGAAGAAGTTGGTTCCTCTTTTCTGATTGCGTTTTTGTGTTCTTCAATGCGTGCACTTATTCTTCTGTTGGTTTGTCCAATGTATGTGGTGGTGCAGGTGGTGCATGGGATTTCATATACTCCTTGATTTTCTAAGTCAATTTTGTCTTTGGGGTTTCTTAGGATGGTGGATATTTTTCGGTTAGTGCAGTATGCTGTCTTGATGTTGTGTTTGTGGAGGATTTTGCTGATTCTGTCTGTGGTGCCTTTTATGTATGGGAGGAGGGCTTTTCCGTTTTCTTGTTCTCTGTCCTGGATTTTAGTGGGAGTTTCTTTTTGGATTAGGTTGGTGATCTTATTTCTTTGGAATCCATTGGATGTCAGTACGTTAGTGAGAGTGTGTAGTTCGGTTTTTAGGTGTTGTTCATCAGCTAAACATTTTGTTTTGGAGATGAGTGTCTTGGCTACGGAGTTGATCTGGGCTGGGTGATGGTGTGAGAGTGCGTACAGATAGCAGTTAGCGTGTGTTTTCTTCTGGTAGATGGTGTGTCCTAGGGAGCCATTAGATTTCCTGTAGACTAAGACATCCAGGAAGGGAAGTTGGTTGTTTACTTCTGTTTCCATGGTGAACTGTATTTTGGGGTGTAGGCTGTTGAGGTGTGTAAGGAAGTTGTCCAGTTGTTCTTTCCCATGTGGCCAGATTATGAAAGTGTCATCTACATATCTGAGCCAGAGTTTGGGTTTGTGATCAGATTTTTCTAGCGCTTGGGTTTCAAAGTTTTCCATGTAGAGGTTGGCAATGACAGGTGAGAAGGGTGATCCCATGGGTGCTCCTTCTATCTGTTTGTATTTTTGTCCATTATAAATGAAGTATGTGTTGGATAGGCAGTGGTTGGTCAGATCAAGGATATGTTTGTGGGGTTGGATAGCTGTCAAGGCTTCTTTGATTGGCACTTGGGTGAAGAGGGATATGACATCGAAGCTCACGAGTAGGTCGCTGGGCTGTAAGTTTTGTTTCTTTATGATCTCTATGAACTGGAAAGAGTTTTTTACATGTGAGGTGATGGAATCTGCATAGGGCTGTAGTTGTTTGGTGAAAATTTGGCTAGATTTTGTAGAGGTGAGCCTATATATATATATACACACACACACAAACACACATACATACATAGACACAAACGACAAAACCGCGCCTGACTAAACTGCATCGCTAAAACCGCGATATCATCAGCATGGCGACAACAGCGCAGAGACAACAGCGCAGAGACAGAAGGGCGCTTTACAACAGTGCATCGGCAGAAAGCCGATTTTACTTAAGGTAAGGATTAGGTAGGGTTAGGCTTAGGGTTAGGTTTAGGGTTAGGTTTAGCGTTTGGTTTAGCGTTAGGTTTAGGGTTAGGTTTAGGGTTAGGTTTAGTGTTACATTTAGGGTTAGGTTTAGTTTTACAGCGCGCTTCTGTCACCGTGCTGTTGTCGGCGCGATTCAGCGCTCATTCGTCGGAGCGCTTTAGAACACGCGGTTTTGTCACCGCGGTTTAGTCAGGAGCAGTTTTGTCGTTCGCCCTTTTGTCGGTGAACCCATACTATACTATACTATACTATGCTACGCTACACTACTACACTACACAATACTATGTGTGTATATACACACACACGGACACACATATATGAGATAGACTACTGCAAAATCAATCAGTTGCACCACATTCCCTCAGACAAAGTGTGGGTGTGAAACTGTTAGCCCCACTTGCAAGACCAGACCATGAAATCAACTTCACACAATGGTTAAAACTACATGTAGTTCTTGGTTAACAGCCACTCGTTCAGCTACTATTCAAAGCTTTGATGGCACTGAACAAGGGGACTGATAGGCAGACCTCCAAGTTGCAGCCGATGCAGCAACCTTATGGTGATGGGATCACAATTTGGTCCTTGATGACCAGCTCACAATTACAATAGTTGCAGCAATGGTTGCAGCATAACACAAGTCATGTGATTTACACTTACAACCATCACTGCCAGCTTCCAACAAGCTAAGGGAATGAGGAATTTGGCATGAGTTGCAAATGGTGATTATGTGATTTCAGCCTTTCCAGGTAAACCAGACAGGAAAGATAATTATTTGAACTAACTCTAATTACCTGTAGGGCTACATTAACAGAATCTTGCAAATCTGAAGGTATAAACTTCCTGCCACCACTTTTAAATTGCTTGATCCATTAGAGTGGATCCTTCCTAACTTCCTCCTGCTGACTGCTAAGCCACTGGGAGCTCCTGCCTCTCTTGTCTGATTGTTTCCTAGACAGCGTCTCTGCCTCTTGCTCCCCAAAGTCATCTACGCATTCCATCATATCTGATGTTTTGCCTAGCAACTGCAACTTCCAAAGCTGCCATTATAAATTGGCGTAGTTGCATGATGTCACACTTTATGGCCACATTGCTTAGTGATGCAGCTCCCTCTTGGTCCCAATTACTATAGTTATCCAAGGACTACCTGTATTTTTATTGAAACTGGCCAACTAACAGAATCTTGTAAATCTGAGTTTGCTGTTCCTTCCCCCCTCTTATATTCTAGTGAATGAGGGAGGTGTCTGTCTCAGCTGTTTCCAAGTATTATCTCTTTGTTGTGGACATAAATAAGTTTTGCGTGTGCGAACACACACACACACAATGCAGTGAATTTTGCATATTTCCATGAAATTCATCCTCCTTACTTTCTATAGATACATCTCTATATGTATCCATATACCTGTCAGAAGCCACTGTGTCTCCTCCCAAAAAGAGGGCAGGACCTGAACAAGAAGAAACTTAATATATATGAATGAATGAGAGACGTGGTGGCTATGACACTGAGCTTGCTGATCAGAAAGAGCTTGTCGATCAGAATCCCTAGTGCCGCGTAATGGAGTGAGCTCCCGATAGTTGTCCCAGCTTCTGCCAACCTAGCAGTTCGAAAGAATGTAAAAATGCAAGTAGAAAAATAGGGACCACTTTGGTGGGAAGGTAACAGCATTCAGTGCTCCTTTGGCTTTTAGTCATGCCGGCCATGACTAAAAGACATGACCACAGAGATTTGTCTTTGGACAGCACTGGCTCTTTGGCTTTGAAAGGGAGATGAGCACCGCCCCCTAGAGTCGGGAACAACTAGCACATATGTGTGAAGGGAACCTTTACCTTTACCTATGAACAAATGCAAATGAAAACAAACGACTGATTGATCCCTAGATGTATATTCTTCCACACAGAAACCTACAAATATATACCCACAATCCTCTACTTTTTCCCAAGAGAAAGAGGGAAAAAAGAGTTAAGAACTGTGATTGTGATGACTTGAGGCATGTGGTGTAACCACAGAAGGGAAAAAGAAAGACAAAAGAGGAACAAAAATGTGTAAAGGTGAGCAAGGGGCTGAGGTACAGATAAGATGTCCAGTATAGGTATACTGAAGGGTTAAATTCATCAGGTAAGTAGCCTCCCATGCAAGAACTAATTTTCCAAGCCATTCGAGCTTTGCTGCAATGATGCCTGAAGGATTTGCACCTTATTCTTCTTTACTTTGCTTTCATCAGCTTCTTCCATTTTCATCAGTAGCGTGAGTATAAGACAACCCCTCCCCCTCCCCAATCCGCTGATAATTATTTTAGAAAAAAAATATTGGAGATATAAAATTTGACCTGTGGATGTTGCGGATGCTAATTAAATGCAATCTTCATGCTCAGAGAAAGTGCATTTGTAAATATCCGCCTGGATAGTGACTGTGAAGGGCAGATTGCTGTAACAGATTTGGTCTGATTAAGGAGACCAGTTTATGCCCTTCCAGTGTGTTGTAAATATCGCTATAAGCAGGTATGAATGACAGACTATCTATAAATAATCCCCTGTAGTACCACTTGTAACACTAATTACTTAGCCTCCTGCAAGCGGCAGGATATGCTTGCCTGTCAAAAAATGGCTAAACTGGAAGTTTATAATATACTGAAGGTTTATAATCTGTGCATTTTTCAAGAAAGTCATTTGTGTGCAGAACAGGAGTGGGAAATTAATATGCTCTATCTTGGTTATCATTTCGGAAAATGTTCACTGACACAATCTCTTCCATCTGTGGAATGTGATCAGAAAATTTACTCCTAATTCATCAGCCACGATTTACTGATTACAAGAACTGTGCTGGCAATGGCAAAAACAGGCTGGAAAGGCATTTCTACAAGGCTGGGCAGAATAGTAACACTAAATCAGCCATTTCCTGAGTAGGGTTTTTAACAGAAGTTGCTGGAACAGTTTTTCAAAAATTCCCTCTTAATAGCCTCTGCCTGTGAGTAAGCATCACTGGTGCACTGGATATTGTCATTATGATGATATGCTGGCAGCTCACTTAAACAAGGCTGGCCTATGGAAAAAACCTGGGGGTAAAATCAGTGTTAAGTCAAAGCCACAAAATCACACCACTCTACAGTCTTTGTGCTGTGAAAAAAGAAAAGTTATGAGCATCATTATTGCAAGTCAAATTGCAAAATTTTGGAGAAAGGAAGAATGAGAGGTTCTTGTGTTTGTTGTTTTTATGCATGTTACCCCGGTAGCATACGACTGGAATTGATTTTGGCTCCTTCCTTAACATTCTCGCTTCCATTTGGAACTGCAATCAAGACTAAGGAACAGCATTTGCTCATTTTATGTTCTAATCGAGGTGAAAAGCTGAATTACATACATTCAAAACAAATAATGCATTTTATGTTGCATCCTTAGCAAATGAGAACGGGTGGAGTAAGAGGGTTAAGGGCAGTGGTGGGATTTAGCCAGTTTGCACCACTTCGGGAGAACCAGTAGTTAACTTTCCGAGCAGATTAGTGAACTGGTTGTTGGAAGAAATCATTAGGGCAGAGAACCGGTTGCTTAATTATAGCAATAGCAATAGCAATAGCAGTAGACTTATATACCGCTTCATAGGCCTTTCAGGCCTCTCTAAGCGGTTTACAGAGAGTCAGCATATTGCCCCCAACAATCTGGGTCCTCATTTTACCCACCTCGGAAGGATGGAAGGCTGAGTCAACCCTGAGCCGGTGAGATTTGAACCGCTGACCTGCTGATCTAGCAGTAGCCTGCAGTGCTGCATTTAACCACTGCGCCACCTAGGCTCTATTTGAATTCCACCACTGGTTAAGGGTCTCAAATGGAAAATATAGTTGAAATAATATGCCAGTAATCTATTCATTAGGTAACTTTTAGATATTCACTATCCCCTTCACATAAGTGGAGTAAATAATGCTGTCTAGAAATCAGAGTCACTTGAATGCTTATGCTTATCTCTTAGATCAAGCAAATTAAAAAAGCAAGTATCCAAGTGAGGACTTACATGCCCGAATGTAGTTAGAAATTAGAAATGTAGACATTATTCTGAGAATATAAAAAGGATGTACATCAGGGAAAAGATCAGAATGAGTCGGTTGCAAATATATTGTGCCAGATTAATCATATCTCCTTCTTTGATAGAGTTACTAGCTAATTTGGTAATGCTCTAGATACAAGATATAATGTAGGGCTTTAGCAAAATCTCTGACAGAGTGCCTAATTATAGTTTTCTTAACATAACGATCAAATATGATCTAGATGATACTACTGTTAGACTGACTCACAACTGGCTGAATCATTGCATCAAAAAGTGCACGTTAATGATTCCGTTTCAGCTTGGAGGGAGATACCAAATGGATCCCAGACCCCAACATTGTTGATTTTTATAGGTGTCTAGATGGGGAGTTGAGAGAACTCTTACAAATTTGCAGATGACACAAAACTGGATGGCCTAGCTCATATTTAGCATAAAACAAAGAAGATTAAAAAAATTGTAGACAATTCAAGCAGTGGGCTGAAAAGAATATGATGGTATTTATCCAAGCAAAATGTAAAGTTCTGCATTTGGGTAGGAAATTTTAAGGCGTAAATACAGGATTAAGGAGACCAGTAGTACATACAAATGGAATGTGAGTGTCCTTGCTGAGTGTCCACACAGTGTGGTATAGCTGTTAAAAAGGCAATTGCTATTTTGGAGTGCATTTCCAGGAGTGCAACATCCATGCCAGGAAGAGTATTTGTTCCACTCTACTTTGCCTTGGTCAATCCTCATTTGAACTACTGTGTCTAGGACCATGACCAATGGAAGAATTTCACAGCAAGGCTACCAGACGGTGAAGGATTTGGAAAACAAGTCCTCGGAGGAACAATGAAATGAATTGAGCATGTTTGGACTGCAGAAAAAGACGAGTGAAGGAAGGATGTTTTAATAGTCTTTAACAATTCTGGAGGATTATCACAGAGAAGAGGGAGTAGACTTATTCTTTATTGTCCCACAGAACAGTCTTAATCTATATCCTGAAATAATATCTTATTGGAAAAGCTTTAGCATCTTGCTTTGCTAAATCTCTCCGTAAGGCAGATGAAACATGACTTCTATACAAAACAAAAAGAAAAAAGAGAGAGGGGGAGGGAAACATATCCCTTCTCCTTTAATATGATAATCTATCAACAATCTTAAAAGTTATTCCTTTCTTCATCATCCCTTTTAATGGAAACTAACTGGAATGTTGTATTAGTAGGCAGCAAAAGTCATTCCAACCTGCCCTCTGAAATTTCTGCCAAAATAACATAACTGTTGTAACCGGATCTTTTGATAAAATATAAATATATGAAAGGCACATTCTGAATTAGACTGCCACAGCCATTCAGGGAAAAAGGATGGCTTTTCTCAAGACTACAACCTTTCTTCGAAAATGAAATCTTTCTAGAAGATTACTTTGGCAGAATTCAGTTTAGCTAGCCTGATACAGAAAGATGACTAAAGGAAATGCAATTGACCTGTGCTATATATGGAGGTCAAAGCTAGATAGCTCAGCATGAGTCTCTGACCTTGTAAGTTTGTTCTGTAGTTCTGTAATCTACTTCATGCATTGCAAACAAATTGGAAGCAAGCAGTGGCCTTCCATTACACCTTACTTATTTACTACCATAAAGGCTTTGGTCAGCTGATAGAGTGTTTAATGAAGAAAACTGTGTTGTTTTTCAGAACTCAAACACTTCAAATCAAGATTTATAGTCAGATGTTCTTAAACAGAATAGAATGTGTCTGCAACTGGGAAGAAAATGATGAACTCTCTGTATGTAATATAAATCAACAGAGAAAGCGCAGACTGTACTGTATGTGTTGAAATTGCCACAGCTGATTTTTTGTGTGTGTCTGTAACCAAATAACAAACTTGTCAATTCAGAAAGGACATTCCAAAGGAAAGATACCTTACGTATAGAAAATATAGAAAAGTAATCTCATTCCAAAGATTAATATTTGCAATAAAGATGTGCCATGCTTTTGAAGAAAGAATTTCATTCCAAAATTCTGATACTTTCAATAAAGTTTATTCTGCTTTTGGTCAATGCAAAACAGAATGTATTTTTCATGATCTTGTGCTAAATTCACTGTTTTGTTTCCAGTAACTTCCTGTAGGCTTTTAAAAATTGACAATATTATTTTTTACATTAATCAATTGTAATTTCTTCTGCTTTCCTAGAAACTGTCTTGTGCTTATGCAATTATGTCTAATACAATGCAATGGTTTCATGATCATTACTTTTATAAATCCTACCCCAATGTGTACATGCACAGTATTTTTTTTCCAAATTATTTTGTTTAAAAATCCAGGCAAAATTAATCACATATTTTCAGAATTACTTGTGGAGAATCAAATCAGCAACATTAGAAGTGTTGTTTAAGAAAAGGCAGGGAAGGGTGTAAGGAATATTACTTGATTACAAAGCAAGTTGCTTTTTTCAAAGCCAAGACTGAATATTGTCATATGGCGATTATATTGTACCTTTTTAGATTAAGTCTATTGTGTTTAACATGCCTGAATGCTTAAAGGAAGCATCTAACTAATCTTTGGCTGATCTTGAAAAGTTGATCAGGGCTACACCTGTTGGTAACTAAGGTGAGAGACCATAAAGAAAAGTAGGGTTGTAGGCTGAACTGAGAAACTGAAGGAATATTTTGAAGGAAACTACCCTATTTCCAAACTGTTGCCAAGAAAAGGCTACAGACTTCATGAAGTCATTCGAAGGGAGGTCAAGAGATGGTATACCTTGTGAAGCACTATAGGACTGCTCATAGCAATAAAAGCAGATATTTAATTGCTTTAAAATATATTTTTTTAAATCATCTTTGGTCCTAAAGAGTGAATTATGAAATGATTTAATTCAACAAATGCCTTTACTTTAAGCATTGTTAAAAAAAACCAAATACATAAACTTGCCATTTTTGCCCTTTGAACGCAAAGCCCATTTGTTTGATGTATAAGCTAAGGAAAAGTATCTTGGCTATTTTTTTTTTTTAGTTTAGCCATCTTGGGGCAAATGAACCAAACCATACTGTGTGGAGAAAGGGGAGGAAACACTGAGCAAACAATTGCTTATCAGTCCTTTTGAAAACAATTTAAATCAAACATTTGCCTAATTTCTATTTGTCAAAATCCATTGCCAGAAATGGACCAGAGAAAGACGACAGTACAGGTGTATCTTCAACTTCCAACCATTCCTTAGTGATTGTTCAAAGTTACAATGCCACTGGAAAAAGTGACTTATCAATTGTTTTTCACAATTATGACTGTTGCAGCTTCCTCACGTGACCAACATTCGGATGTTTGGCAAATGGCTCATATTTATGATGGCTGCGGTGCCCTAAGGTCAGGTTTTGCCATTTTTGTGCCGTCAATGGGGAAGCTAGATTCACTTAACAACCATGTTACTAACTTAACAACTGTAGTAATTCACTTAACAACAATGGGCAAGAAAGGGCATAAAATGGGGCAAAACTTGCTTAACAACTGTCTTGCCTACAACACAAATTTTTGGACTCAATTGTGATCCTGAGTCGAGGATTACATGTAAAATGTTAGTATTGGAACTTGGACTGTAAAATCTTTCCACTTTGTAAGAAATAGACATCTTATATTCTCAATCCTAAATGCTCTCACTCTCCCTTTCTGGTATTGTTCATGTTATCACCTATGTTGCCTGCTTAGAAGACTGCTGAACTAGGGAAATTCACTTCTTTTATAATGGAAAGATGATTTAATTCCACATCTATTCATTTCAGAATAGATACATCAAAAATTCTAACACAGCTGTCAGTTTCAAGTATAAAACTCTGAATTCTTGGCAGGAGTAGTTATTACAACAACATTCTTGTAGGTTTTCTTAGACAAAAGGAATAGGTACTAAAAGTGTTTTAAAATAATCATAGGGAAACTGTTCTAAGTCTTAATGCCTAGTGCAGATCATTGAACTGTTCTCTCAGCGCCAAAGGATTTGAAATTGTACCTAGTAGAGTCTTCATCATAGCTTAATTTTACTTAAGAAAACAATACCAAACATGTTCTCACCCCCAATATGCTTTAGAGGAAGGAGAAATAAAGACTTGCAACATTACTATTTCTCTATAAAACAGATTACAATGTATGGCACTTTTTAAGCATTTCATAAGTGCAAGCTTCCCATCTTGAGCAACAAAGAAACAGTAAAGGCAGAATTTTACCCCTCACTTTGTTTTAGAATAAGGGTTTCAGGTCAGTAACCCAGATGTGTTGGTGGCTATAGAAGTGGTTGGGAATTCTGGGAATATTAGTTTAGTACACCTGGGGTCCATAAGATTGGAGAAGGCTAATTTAGGTGTTTAGTACATGCAGGGATGTGGTGAAACTACCTGTGAGTTAGACTTATAAACAACATTTCTCATATATCTTCTGAACAAAAAAAAATGGAATGATACAGAAACACCAGATGTGCAGAATAGTTCGTAGTTGGTAAGTTACAGATCAATGCTTTTATGCAAAAGCTAAATCTTATTTCTACTGGAAGGATATTCACATTTCCACAATAGAGTCTGCTAAAAGGCCTTTCTGCACAGATTCAAGCACAGTACAATATTGCAGGACTCATTCTCCAACCTATAAAAGAATAAAAGTGAAATCTCCTTCAAAAGCGTGGTAACTTCATGGATATACTTATGAAACTTTCTTCTACTGCTTTTTTTCCTGCACTCATCAGGTTTTGATTTGGGAGATTAATGTTAAGAGTGGGATAAAACAGTTTGCCTTCCTCCTCTTGTCCCCAAAGTGTATTTTCTTTCTATAATCGCAAATCCTTGCAAATTTCAATTCCACTGAAAGAGCAGTCAACCTTCCCCTACCCTCTCAGCTGTTATTGACATTCCAGTCACGCAAGAGACTCTTACCTAAAACCGGATATCAGAAAAAACATGTTGTAAAATAATCAGAGGGCTGAGTGGTACAACAGCAGGAAACACAGTGGGTTTGTTTGGGACCCAACATTTCTTCATGTGGTTGACCTAATAGCCATAGACCACCAGAGAAGAGTTTGAGGGCATCTCTGAAATTGAGTAGAAAAGCCTGAATTCCTTGTACAAAGTCGATACCTTTAGTGAAAATCACTTGATCTATTTTTTTCATGACAAGCTAGTCACCATTTAATAATGCATCACTAAAGACTAAATTATACTCATGCAACCTGTGATCCATTCACATGTTGGCTGTCTAGTCTCTGTGTATGATAGCCCATTAAAGCTGATTAAGTCTTCTGGATTTGCCGTCTTCCTAGAACCGTTCAGTATTTAGAACATACATTGTATTTGACTTAGTAAATGAATGTTGTTGATCCTGCAATGTTTTTTCAACAACCTTTAAGACTCTATTATGTAAGTAACTGGTTCAAAAGGATACTGTAAATGGTGTTGAAAGCCACTGAGAGGACAAAGGAGCACCAAGATGGACGCATTAACCCAACCCTGGCTTGGCCAGAGATCATTAAAAAAATACTACCAATGTTATCTCTATACTGTTCTCTCGCTTGAAACCCAACTGGAACAGTTCCAAATTATCCAACTGATAATTTGATTCACCGTTAATACAGATCCATTCTGAGTGTAAATATAATTAAGAACATTAACATAAAATACATTGGTCTTTTCTGCAAAGAAGCAAAATATATGTAATTTTTTATCTTTGTGTATCTCAGAAAATTAATGAAAAGAAATCTTAAATATACATGAATCTACACTGCAAATAAGCAGAAACTTCTTTTATCAGTTGGAACAGAACATCTGCTTTGGCATTCAATTACAGGGTTCTCTAAGAGATGGGCTCAGGCACCAGATAATTTTTTTGATTTGCTAGCCAGGCCTTGGCAATCAGAGATGAAACACATTATTTAATTGGGTACAGCAACAATCTCTCCTAAGAAACTGGCTTCCTCTGCTGTCTATAAATTTCTGAAACTAATGTTTTAAAATGAGGGGAATCAACAGGAACTAATAATTGGAGAGGTTCTCTGTCCAAGTATTCACTTTGCAGTGAACTCCACATCTGTGCTGAAAGGCTAAGTGCCAACTCAAGCAATTTGTATAAATAGCATGATTGGCCCAACATTGATTTTATTTAGAATTTTGTTTCTGTGAATGACCTTTTCCCTTGTTTTACCTGTTATTCCCTGTCTGAGGTAACCTCTTTTTAAAGGAGAAACAGGGCCAGATTATTTGAAAAATAAATTTCTTATTAAAAAAATCTTTCTAATGGATAAAATTGCACAGCTACCCTTTGTGTTTTCAAAATGTTCATAAGATTTTATTAATTTCTGGGCTTTGAGCAGGATCAACTTTTTATTTTTTTCCCCAGAAATGGGCTTATAGGGACTAATATTAGAGGGCTGAAAATTTCTCTGCTGCATAGATTAGGGTGTGTTGGGAGATTCTTCCTGACTTGTAGCAGCCTATTGAAAGTTTTTATTAGGAAACCTCATTAGGGGTAAAATCATTTCTCTCTCTCTCCCTCTCTCTCTCTTTCTCTCTCTCTCTCTCTCCCCACCCTCCCTTCCTCTGTATCTTTCTTTATCACTATCTCTATATGCCTAATTAAAAGCAATGCATTAATAATTAATGCATTGCTCAACCAAGGCATAGACACTGCTTTCATAATCAACATATGAACAAACAAATGGCGACAACGTGCCTTAATTATCTTAAAGTACAAATCAACATAGAACGAGGTGTAAGACAAAGCGATACAATATCATCTATCCTTTTTTCAGTCTGCCTTGAAGATGTATTTCGTAAACTAGACTGATGGAATAAAAATGATGCCTTTTTAAATTACTTAGTATTTGCAGATCATGTTGTCTTCTTCTCACAAGACCCAGAAGAGCTACAAAGAAATATATAAGGGCTGCACAAAACAGGAGAATCATTTTGGCTTAAAAATAAACCCGAAACAGAGCCAGGTTATGTTTAATAAATTCACCAAAGAAAGAAAAAATATTGTATCTGGAGAAGAACTAGATGTAGTACACCACTAGGTATATCTTGGCCAACGGATCTCAATGGAAAGTGATACAATAAAGAAAATTGAATGGTGTGTTAAATGGGGTTGGCAGGCAAACTAAGCATAATTTTCAAGAAAAACCTTCCCCTTTGCCTGAAGAGAAATGTTTTTGATCAGTGTGCTCTATGTGTTCTAACATATCCCAGTGAAACATGGACACTAACTTCACAATCAATACAAAAGCTACGAATGGCACAAAGACCCATGGAAAGATACATGCTTGGCATTACAAGACAAGATAGAAAGATCTGCACATGGATTAGAGAACAAATGAAAGTGTACGATATCATTGAGAGTAAAAGAATTGAATTCCTTGTACAAAGTTGATGCCCTCACCCTAGCTTGATTTTTACACCTGTGCCTCACCCTACCTCGTACAAACAGATAGTGGGCGGAGCTTAACTAGCACTTATTTTTGGGGTGGGGCTTATATGAGGTGCAGGCATGAAAATTGGCCTAGGGTTCGTTTTTGGGGAAGGTTGTATTTTCGGGAAAACATGGTATATATATTCTTGATTCAGTCCTGAACAAGAAGTGAGCAGGTACATGTTACACTAGTAACTTATTAGGTCTTCCGAACAGATGATACAGCTAACTGGTCATGGTTTGTTTAGTATCTCATTAAATAGGATTCCCAGCTTGCTTCCAGAAGAATGAACCAGAAAAAGGAGACAGTCTATGGTTTGTTAACTATTACTGCAGTTGAGAAAGACAGGATCACCTGCAAAGCTTCTTATCCATAGCTAAGCCAAGATCCTTAAGAGTTCTGATGTGGCAAATCAATCAAATGTATTATTAATAATATAATTTTGCTTATTGCTGATAACAAATAACCTTCCAGTGACTCTAATAATGATAATGGAATGTTACTGTTCCTTTTCCTCAAATACCAGTTTATAGATATTATTAACATGTGATTATAATGTATCTTTGGATTAAAACAATTTTCTTACTTGGATAATTTTCTAAATGTGATCTGATTATATTACTTTTTATTGCTTACTTAAATCACTACTGAACAAAGTTTGGTTTGATGTTAATTAGAAAGAAATAATTCTACGACTATGGGAAGAATAAAACTGGGATTAGTCTAGAGTCTAGACTAATGGTTCTTAGAATCTACAACATTCAGTAAAATATAAGTTGAAGGGGATAGTACATTTTCACTACTACAAATCATAATGCATTCATTCAGTCATATATTTTATTTCCTTCTTCAATTTACAAAGCTGCCATCTCACATTTTGGATATCTTACGGAATGAAGGTTTAAGTATTACAATTGTTCCAATTTGTATTTATATATATTATTGGCTGAAGAAACAAATATCTATATTTTATTTATATCTATATATCTATTTAAAAATCAGATCCTTTGCATATTTATTTAGAAAGGAAATCTTAGTCAATTTAATAGGATTTAATTTTAGGCAAACGCATGACTGATTGCAGTCTAAAAATGTTAGCACTAGTTTTTTAAATGATTACTTAATTTTTTTTCTCATTCTTTTTAATGCAAATCAATGATTTCTCCCTAAGTCGAAAACTTTTTTTCTATTCCACTGCAATTTCCATTGCTTGTTTTACTTGGGGAAATTGTACATGGTAGTTTACCAGTCAATAAAACTAATCTTTTCATTCATTGAATTCAGTGCAATGCAAACTCTTTGTACTTTGTATATGTAAGTTATCTGTCAAAGCAGGGAAAGAGGAGAAAAAACAAACTAAACAATTGCTTTATTAAATGTTGAAAGAAGAAAAGTGTAACAGAAACATTTTAATCAGCAACAAGAGGAGATAAAAACTAAAAACAAAACAGATCTAAACACCCCCCCCCCCCATGTTTGTCCCTGGAGCATTAGAACCAAACCTCAGAAGTGTCACTCAAAGCAATCCAGTCTGACATCTGGAATTCTAAAATTCCTATGAGGCTTGAGGAAGCCTTTTTAATGTCAAGATGAAGGAATGTGTGGTAGCTGTCGCTGCACCCTACAAATCTGCTTAACACTGTGCCTATAATTTGTTTAAAGGATACTTACTTTAAAGAAAGTGAATAGTCATGCTTGCTTGTTTGGCTGTTCCTCACCAGATAACTACATTCTTTACACAAGCGCAAGAGGTTTTCTGCATCTGTCCGACTGATTGCTCCATGATACCATCTACAAAAAATAAAAGCAAGTAACACTTAGAATAAATTCACTTTTAGAGTTTTAAGAGTTTTTTTAAAAAGACATTCCACTGTACTATATGATGTGCAAGACAAAGCAAAGCAATTTTGAGAGATGTGTACTGGTCACAGCCAGGGATGGGCTTCCAAAATTTTAGCAAGGTATTCTCTGTCCAGTTGCTGGGTGGGCATGGCCATAGTGGGCCCGGCCTAGTCGGCATCCTGCACTATAGTGGGTCGGGGCTTTTTGCCTTCCCCAGGCTCCGGAGGTCCTCTGGTGGCTGGAAACAGGCCCGCTTACAGCCTTCCCCAACTTCCGGTAGGCCATTTTTCGCCCTCACTGAGCCTCTGTGCACGCCCTGCACATACCTGCATCCAAAGCGGGCCACGTGGGGACTCCTGGGAGGGGGCAGGGCCAGCCAGGAGTGGGATTGGGAGCTCTCCGAACTGGATGGAATCTTAGTTAGAAGTTCTCCCAAACCCCTGCGAACCCCCAGCAGCCCTCCAAACTCCCAGCAAGTGCAAAATACCACTTTAATGTCAGTTTCTGCTGCCCTGTGTTTCCCTGCACCAAGTATCAGCAACTTACATCTGTTTTTCCAGTGGAATAGTCGGATCCACTCTCTCCCCCAAGATTCCACAGAATTCTGGGCTACCATGTTTGATGGGTTTGAAGCCTCCCCCAGGTGCCCGAAGCTGTCGGCGCCGATCACTTGAAGATGGGGAAGGTGAAGATTGCCTTATCTCTCCCCCGTTGAACTGGGCTGTAAGATATATTCAAAGAAAACGTTACTTTCAAATTAGAAAATACCCAAAGCATTTTAAATATTGAACAGAAATAACAGATTTTAAAATAAATAAAAGTATACTATACACTGTACTATATGGTATGATATGCTATGCTAATATGGTTGCCACTCTCACTGCAGTGACTCTGAGCAAAGCCGCCACAATATGAAGCCATTAAAACATGACATTCAAAACATATAACTCAAAAAGGAATCTCAAGATGATGAGAGTAAAAGCAATAATTACATAATGTAAGAGCACTGCACAACAGAACAACTAGACACAAGAACAGTTTTCCCCGGAACGCCATCACTCTGCTAAACAAATAATTCCCTCAACACTGTCAAACTATTTACTAAGTCTGCATTGCTATTACTATTAATCTTCTCATCAGTCCCATCTCCTCCCACTTATGACTGTATGACTGTAACTTTGTTGCTTGTATCTTTACGATTTATATTGTTTCCTAGTATGATTTGATTGCTTATTTGTACCCTATGACTATCATTAAGTGTTGTACATTATGATTTGTGACACAGAGCATATGCATCAAAGACAAATTCCTTGTGTGTCCAATTATACTTGGCCAATAAAGAATTCTATTCAATTCTATATAACGCAATATAAGAGCAACCCACCCAGGCTTCACTAACTTCATGAACAACCTGCTTGGGAAAACAACCAGGTTTTCAATGTTTTCTAGAAGATGAAGTGGGATTGGGCTCAGTCTAATCTCAGATGGTAAGGTTTAACCAATCTGAACTCCCTGGCTGATAGTTCTTCACTCCATCAAGTGAAACAAAGCGACATTTAAAAAGTATGGTTTTATTTATTCATTTCAGTATAATAGTGGGCTGGCCTTGGAATTTTGGGAGATGTATTCCCATGACACCAAGGCTAAGTCAGGTTGCAGAAGACTGGATTAGCTGGCAGAAAACCAGCCCTCCAATTGCTCTTCCTGGGCCTTTATTTTCTGGCTGTACTTATCCCTGAAAGCCACTTATAAAAACACTTGCTTCTTTTTGTTCTCTGCTGCCTCATCTAGTTGCCTTATTCTGTTATACGCTGGCAGAATGATGCTGGCAGAACAGGCTCAAATAAATAACTAGGGACAGGAGCAATCAGTCCTTTCCAATAAGACATTGAAAGTGATCGTGCATTGTTCTGTTTATGTTTTATATGCTGGTCTTCCTTCTTATCCATCCTTATAAGATGGATCAGCATAAAGTCTGATTTGACTCAAAACACACAATACCAGGAAAATAATAGAGTTAAGCTTAGTGCAGCCTTCTCCAACTACCTCTCTTTTATATATGAAAGAACCACAATTCCTAGAACTATTTATTCAACTCATTGGGAATTCTGATCACTGTAGTCCAGCTCCCCTGGAGGGAATCACTTGAATCCACCAGCAACTAAGCACCTTTTCTCTCAGAAAAGAGAGACACAAAATTCCAAAGATTAATTTTGGAAGAAGATACAAAAAGAGTTACCTTAATTCACAATAATAAATTAAATGTGAGAGAAGGGAGATTGTGAGTCTGTTGCGGTCACATGACTTGTCACTTAACAACCTCATTTTTTAGCAAGGGAAAGATTAACTAAAGATTAAAGGGATAAATTCTATTCAACTTCACAGATTTTTTAATAAAGGGGTCTATTATCAAAGCAAAGTTTGCCATTTACAGAATGTAAACTAAAGATACATAAAGAAAGCAAGCCTGGTATATTATTGTTTCAGGGAGTTAAATGGAATATTTTTTCCTCAACCACCTTCCCACTGGAAGTCCAATACAAAATACATGTGACAAAGGATTAGAATTGCCCTGGTTCTAGTTCTCCTACCATCTGAAAGTTGGATTTCATGGTTCATTACCAAAGAAAGTGCCCAACAAACTAAGGACCAAGAAGTGTGACTTCCATAGCAAACAGGGGCCCTTAAGCAAAACAGAACAACAGAGTTGGAAGGGGCTTTGGAGGACTTCTAGTCCAATCTCCTGCTCAAGCAGGAGACCCTAAACCATTTCAGACAAGCGGCTGTCCAGTCTCTTCTTAAAAGCTTCCAATAATGGAGCACCCATGACTTCAATCCACTAGTTAACTGTTCTCACTGTTGGGAAATTTCTCCTTAGTTCTCCTAAGTTGCTTCTCTCCTTGATTTGTTTCCATTCATTGTTTCTTGTCTTGCCTTCTAATGCTTTGGAGAATAGGTTGACCCACTCTTGTTGGTGGCTGCCCCTCAAATATTGGAACACTGCTATCATGTCACTCCTAGTCTTTCTTTTCACTAGACTAGCCATATCCAATTTCTGCAACTTTTATTCATATATTTTAACCTGCAGTCCCTAAGAAACTTTGTTGCTCTTCTCTGCACTCTTTCCAAAGCCATGGTCCAACATGCAAATGAGAAAAAGTGATAAAGAAAGTAGTCACTAGGCAAAGTTATATGATTCTGTATGATAGTTATTATCTTTGTATTATGGTAACACTATAAATAAAGGCCACAAAAATGACAATCCTGTTAAGAGTACAATTAACCAGGTAAAGACAATCCTATAGGTAATAAAATGTTCACATGCTTTAACTCAGGTTAGAGTTGTTGTTCTGTCTACCTTTAACTCTGTGGGCTCCTGTGAACAGCTGTTTAAGCATTTGAAAATAAAGGTAATTCACTCTTACAAAAGAGTGAATAAAACCTATAAAACCTCTAAATGTTTCCAGCTAGCAATTTCAAACGTGAGGAATACTTTAAAGAAACAAAAGAAAGTTACAACGAACTGTGGAAATCAAATGAAGTTCTCAAAAATCAAGAAGAATCTCCGCTAGAATGGTCTTATCTGTAAAACAAACCCAGAGAGCACTACAAACAATCTGCTGGAAACTTTAACTGACAGTGAAATAACTGGCAACATTGCAGTGTTGCTTATACAGTAATGGTCCATATGGGACAATTTGTCAGTTCTCTAATCTCATGACAAAATACATTGTCTAAAGTATGTAAAAGGAAACCTTGGTGAACTTGAAGTGTTTTGGAACAAAATGCTTTGGAATGATGGAACAAAAATTGAGCTATTCAAGCTACAACCACACAAGAAACGTTGGGAGCAAAAAGGGCAAAACATTTGAGGAAAAGCATACTTTGGCAAACCTTAAGTATAAGAATTACTCTATTATTCTTTGGCAACCAGAAGCATAGGAAATATTGTGGGCATAGAAGAATGATTCAGCCAAACACCAGCATGTTCTTTGCATATAATGCTGAAGTGTTGAAGAAATTGAAGTTGAAAAAAAAGTTTGATATTTCAGCAAGACAACAACCTGAAACATTCTTCCAAATAAACAATGAAGTACTTATAGAGGAAAAAAAGGTATTACAAGGGTCTTCAGAGTCTTCAGACTTGAATGTTATTTAGAATTTGTGAGGAGATGTCAAGCATACAGTGCATGCAAAAAATTCTAAGAATATTTATGAGTCTTAAAATCTCTGCAAGGGAGAGTGGGAAAAAGTACAAAGAGGGAGAATAGGAAGATTCTTTGATGGCTACTTGAAATCCTTGAAAGCTGTTATTTCTGCTCAAAGAGCTATTGCAAAACACTGAGTGAAATATTAGGCTTTTTAATTTTAACCCCGAACCTCATTTATTATGATTGTAATAAATATTTAATTGAGTGAAAAGATTAGAGTGCCATGTGTAGCATTTTTATTTGATTTTCTGAACATAGATAGTAGCTATACATTAGGATTTGAAGAAAAATGTATTTAACATTGTACCATATGGAGCTTGTGTCCGTTTCTGTTTGCTCAAGGATTTATTTAGACATATAATTTGATCAGGGTGCCTACACCTTTACATGTTCAAGTTTATTTTGTCTCGTGACTACGCCAAAAATAGACATGTGTGCTGGTCATTAACACTGATGTAATATCCACATAGGAAGTCTCTTCTAAGGTGACGAGGCAATGAATAACATTATCTGCAATTATGAAATTAAACTATTCTAAGACAAACAGAATAATAATCAAGAAGCAAATATGCTCAACTGGTTCACAAAGTGGAATCAAACTGTAAAAACATATTGTGCAAAATAGCAATATTCTGTAAAGTTGAGAGGTATATGCATAATTCCTTAAAAATATTGCTATAATAATTAAACTACCTACACTGCTAGCAGACAGTAATCCATTTACAATAATCTGTACATAATTAAATGCTACAAGCAATCATTTAATTGGAGAAGTCAGACAAGGAACTCTTGTCAACTCTGTGTGAAGATGATAAGAAAGTTACAGTTTAAAAAACATAATTGCATTAAAAATTTCCCTATGATAGTAATTTTACTATAGAACTCCATCCATTAAATGTGGCATGATTCCAGAGCACTTCCAGATTTTTCAATTGCTAAGGAACAATCTCCTGAATTAAAACTGAAAAGATGTTCTACTTTTATATTATAAATGGTATTAGAATGTATAGAAATACTGCTTGCTGTGCTTCAACATGTTATTGTTCATTGTACATCTCCTGTCTGGAAGACAGCAAGCTTAAAGCCGGGAAGATGTGCCAGAAAGCACAGTTTTCCTAACTGACTGTAATGTGTCTGCATCAGAAGAGAATGAATATTCCTATCCATGGTCATCTGCAGTGGAGGACAAGGAGAGCAAATGATGAAATTTGTGCAACCTTGTGCAAATGTTGTCACTTTCATATTGTGTTAGATGCTAGGGGGAAAAAGTATGTAATCATGGCATCTATACAACGATGAGTAAAAAGAATTACTGCTTTGGTGTCACTGCAGTTTGCTGAGGATACCACTGATTATCATACGTAATGAACGCCTGGAGCAAAATTATTTTCATTAGGGAAACCTGAGAGGAAAAATGAGTGAATTATATGGATACATCTGTCATTTTATGCAGGTATTGAACTCACAGGATGTTTAATTAAAATATATACTGTTACCAACTAGCAGTTATCTTACGGCCTACTACTAATATACTCCAGCTGGCACACCAAATGAGTATTACCAGCTCAGAGCAGAAAACATCTCAGCTTGCCAAAATCCATATGGGGTTTCTACAGATAGAATTATGTCATTCTGAAATGAAAGCTTTATTTTGGAGTAGAACTAAAAATGCATTCTATAATCTTTAAAGGTATAGAGCCACCACCACCAAGAAGATATACATATATGCATACATATATACACATATATACACATACACATACGTGTGTGTATGTGTGTCTAAGCAACAGTATAGTTTTCTCTCTCCCTCGTTATAAAGAACACTCCTTCATTGAGACAAAACTATTTTTCTATGTCTATCTGTGTAGCTTTTTTTCCATTGTTTCATTCCAGCCTTTTCTTCTCTAGAGGCAGTATTGGATTGAATCTCCTAAGGTGATGGGAGTTTTCTAGTCCCATCATTTCCAATATACACTCCAATGAATACATCTCAAGGCCATCAGCTACAGAAAAGTAAACCTAATCTATCAGCTGCAGAAAAGGGACATGGAAGAAGCAGAGAGCTACACCTTCTGCTTTTTCTTAACAAAACATTAATGAAGAAGAAAGGATAGCTTTTATAACAATTCACAAATGTACACTTTCTTACTTAGCCACTTAAATGATTACTGTAAGAAATTCATGTATTGATGTTCTTGGCAAAATCTGAATTGACTGATGTTTTCTCCCAATTATAAAAAAGCTGTGCTAGAATCCCTGCTGATATTTGAAAGTTTGATAATACAAACATTTACATTATTTCAGAATATTATATGAAACTGTCATACATGAAATTAAAGTACATATTAAATATTTTCTACACTAGCTTTTTGCTTAGAACTGCAAAAGACAGAACTTAAAATCTTGGCTGATCTCAGAAAGAGCTAAACTAAGCTAAAATCATATCTAGTTACTACTGCTTGCATAAGAGACCACAACAAAATCCCAAAGTATAGGATAGATTGGGAAATTTAAAAGAAAATCCCCCAAGAAGGCAGTGGCAAAGCAGTTCAATAATGCTTCCAAGAAAAATGTCCACATGGATTACCAAAAACAGTTTTTAGAGATTCTCCTGAGAAATTTCCATTGGGCCAAGAAACAGGCAGAGATACAGTGTTATACGGGTAGGGCAAAAATGGTAGCTTATGTCCTAACTCAGGGGTGTCAAACACAAAGCCCGCAATCCGCATCCAGCCCACAGGGTGCTTAAATCTGGCCCACGGGCCTGCCCTGAAAACAGCAAAGGATCAGCCTGCGGTGCCTCTGCCAGTGAAAACAGAGCTCAGGAGGACCACGCACGGGTCTCCCAGGCTCCATTTTCACTGGCAGAAGGGTGCAGGAGGCTGTTGCGGCCGAAAATGGAGTTTGATGAGTGAATTGAGCTGGCCACACCCACCCTGCTTCAAGTCAACCACAACGTGATGCAGCCCTCAATGAAATCAAGTTTGACATCCCTGTTCTAATCTAATCCAATGATTTATTTAAAAAATACATTTTCTGATTTCTGTCTTCCTCTCATAAACAAAAGTACAGCTACAAAGCCAAAGGATTTTACATATTTTATTATTTACAATTAAAAAAGGGTTTTCAGTATAAAGACTTCAGTATAAGTACTTTGTCTTCTTGCTGTAGGTATTTTGCTACTGTAACAATCACATGTTAAACATTGAGACAGCTATTTCAGTGTCACATCACTATTTTGTCATATATTCCCTCCAGATGAGAAGAAGGGGAAAAAAATCTTGTCTAAATCGCATATAATCATCATCCCACCCTGTTCAAGCATCCACTAACTCTGGAAAATAATCAAAACTAACTTCAAAGAATCTTTATGTTTGGGGTATTAGAATAAAAACTGCAACCAATCTACAGAGTAGCAGTTTAAAAAAAGATAAAACTGTCCACTGTGATGAAAAAAACAATTTTTCAGAATTTTTTAGAAACTGCTTATAATGAAATTTCTAACATGCATTATGCAATAGTGCTGGACTTGAAAGGATGAGTGAATGAAATTAAATGTACATCTCCAATCTTGTCTATTGAAGGTTTCTAAGGGTATGGAGATGCTATGTTACACTGAGACTGTTGGTTTTTCATACCGGAACAATGGATTTTGCAATAATGTTTGTCCTCAGTTTAATTCTGTAGGTTGAGGGAATAATAGAAAAAAAGCAATATCCGATTTTAAAAAGTGAAAAGAATGGCTGCTACTTAAATGGAAAAGAAAAAGGTCACAATAACTATTCTTCTCTTTGAATGTCCATTTACCCTGAGTTAAATTCATATCACTGCACAACCATTTCCAAAGATTCAAAGATTCACTACCATTTCTAAAGATTGTAATTTCTATAAAATTTGTGGGGAAATGCCAGTATTTGGCTTCTGCTTTAAACAAGAGGAGAAAAACATGGTTATCTACTAAACACATATTTGGGATATAACTACTTCAATCGTCCTATGTGGGCAGAATATCAATGCTGGCAGTAGACTTATATGCTTTGCCTATGCTTCTCCAAAGTGCTATGCTTCTCCAAAGCAGAACACCTCTAGTTTTTTTGAATCAAAGTAGCATAATTGCCTTAAATGTAAAGGTAAAGATTCCCCTCACACATATGTGCTAGTTGTTCCTGACTCTAGGGGGTGGTGCTCATCTCAGTTTCAAAGCTGAAGAGTCAGCGCTGTCCAAAAATGTCTCAGTGGTCATGTGACCAGCATGACTAAATGCCGAAGGCGCACGGAACACTGTTACCTTCCCACCAAAGGTGGTTCCTATTTTTCTACTTGCATTTTTATATGCTTTCAAACTGCTAGGTTGGCGGAAGCTGGGACAAGTAATGGGAGATCACTCTGTTACACGGTTCTAGGGATTCAAAGCGCCAAACTGCCGATCTTTCTGATTGACAAGCTCAGCGTCTTAGCCACTGAACCACCGCGTCCCTTAATAATTCTACTTTATGTTGCTGAGGGAATAGTAATAATTGCCTATGTACATATAAATACATATAGCATTCACTTCTGTAAGTAGTGAGCAGAGCAAGGATAAAGTGAGAACGTAACACCCAGAGTTATGATATGTGTGGAAAGAGACAGATAGCAATTTCCACAGCTTAAGTGCTTGAATGGCACCTTATAAGATGCCAGAGGTAAGTATGAAGTTGTTTGGGGTAGACTTTTGCTTTTGCTCATAAATTAATTGTGGATTGGTTCCAAAGAGATGGGACATCAAAAATGGTAACACAATCCATGTAGATTGAACTTTTAGACCTGACTTTCCATTCTGTGATGTTCCATGAGAAGACAGCCAACATTCTACTGTGTGTCTCATTTTCTTTTCACCCCCCAAAATAAGAGCTTGGCCTTATTTTTGGGGAGGTCTTATTATTTTTGAGGTGCAGGAGGTGGCGAGCATGGTCACCTCATGGCTGCTGCTGTGTTGGGCATTGCTGAGCCTGCTGCTCTTTTTGCAGCAGCCATTAGCATGACAGAAAGGGCGCAGTGGCTAGGGTTGTGGGAGCGACCATTAGGTAAGGGCATGTGGGGTGCATGGGGCATGTTCCCCTTCCCTTTCCAACCCCCTCCAGCCTCACCTCCTCACCTCACGTTGTCTGCGTGGCAAGCAACCAGAGGAAATGGCGGGGACCGCTTGGGCATGCGCTTAAATATTTTCAGGGAGAGTTTATATTCAGGGGAGGGCTTATTTTAGTGCATGCATTTAAAAGTCCAATTGGGCTTATTATCTGGGGAGATCTTATTTTTGGGGAAACAGGGTAAGACTATTTGGATCAATCACAATTTCCAGCAGGTGGCATTGGGAACAACACCCTCCACTTAACACAAAGACATGCTCTTTTGTTCTCATTAGAGACAGTTTAGAGCGGAGATTTCAACTGGTGGCCTGCAGTCTGGATGCGTGACGTGCAGGCCATGCTCACCCCAGCTCTGTGAATGGGAAAAAGATTGTGAAGCATCATGTGACAGCAACGTGATGCTGCAAGTTTGACACCCGTGGTTTAGAGAAACTAGGTTGAGTATTGGGGTGAACAATCTGAGGTGCAGCATATATAGGGTCCATAACCCTGACCCTGAATCTTTGAAAAAAGTGAGATAGGTGCTCCTCGTCTGCATTACTAGGTGCATGGATCTATTATGGCTCACTGGTTAAAGTTATTAATTTATGTTCAGGAAATCTAAATTTGTTGATTATGGTAGATAATTAGGAATCAATGTGACAAGGATCATCCTGGCAAAATCTGGAATAATAAGGGTCCTCAAAATAGGTTGTTTTGATGGTGGATTTTGACTGAGTCCACTCAAGCAATACAACTGGTATTGCCGGGAATGTGTTTTCTGAGCAGCCAAGCCCCCTTTTTTCAGTCTGCCAAGACATTTAAATCAAATAACCATTGCCAACCTCTAAAGAACTTGAACAACATTAGCACGTTTAAATGCCTTTCCAACAGCTGTGCCTGAAGGGAAATTTTATACATTTTTTATGACTAAGGCTGCACCCTTGGGAAGGACCCACTTGAATCCATAGCCTATAACCTATTATACTACACCTTCTATAAGGATTCAAGAGGCCATTTCATAACATTGTTATTGGGTGAAGTACCGAAACAATTCTGAATTTTTATGTACAGTTACCATTATCAGATCTGTATGCTTTCTTCAATATGACAACAATTTTTATGCAGCTTGTAAAACTTGCCATGCCTTTATTACCAGGACAACCCACTTATAATTTTACTTAAAATAAAAACAATTTATTTTCTTAATTTGCAGAATTATGGTGAGTGATTACTAAAGAATGAAAACATCATACTATATTTTTATGGTTTTTATTTTTATAATAAAGCTATCACTTTTTAAAAAATGATTTCTAATATTCCTGAACTGGGATTCAAGATCCAGACCTCTTGTTCAATCTTTTCCTAACTGACACACTCAAAATGTCTTAGTGCTGCAATTATCAGAATTAACAGCCATCATGGATTTCCTATAAAAATCTCTACGTTAGTTTTTTTTTTTTTTTGCATAAATAAATCTTCTTTTGAACTGGAGACAATTAGTCCAATGTTCAGTTTCTAGCCTCAACTATTAGAATACTTCTAAAGATCGGATAACTACATTCTAGTTACTGAAAGACCCCAGATTCCAGAAAACTGAACATCATAAATTAGATACCCCATAGCAGTAGGATCATCCATCTCCAACTGGCTCTCAAATCCAAAAAGCCTCAATTTCTAGCATGTCCTACTTATAGACAGCAAGGCTCAACAATTATTGGACAGATTAAAAATATCTGCTCATGAGACAAAATAGTAGCAAAAGCTTTATCTATGTGTAATAGATGGCATTATCTATGGATTCAACATATTTGGCTGTCTAGCTTGGCTTCCCATATTATTTTAAAAGTTTTCTGGCAAGCATTATTATAAACTTATTCTGTTTCTGCAAAGCAACGTCTGTTTTCTATATAAACCTATTCTGTTTCTACTAAAGTAGTGTCTGTTTTCTATCCAAGAACCTTATAAAATAAATAATCCTTCTATCAAGCAAATATAAATGAAGCAAAGCCATATAATTTTTTTCCATTCTAGATGAAGAACTGCCACATTCTGCAGGTATTAAATATATGATTAAACTCGTATGCTGAATTTAAACAGAAATCTATCCAGGTTCATGCTACCAACTGAGTACAAAGACATTTAAAGTATTTAATATGAAAGTGGCTTTAAGAAAAAATAAAAAATCTCTAGCAATACATCCAATTGTAATTACAGGCTGCAAAGCAATAAAAACACATTGTTGGCTTTAGCTCTGTGTTGGTTAGACTAAGTTTTACCTAATTCATGAAAAAAGGAGCACCATATGGTGCATTTTGTTCTTCCTGTTAAGCAATGAACCAATTTTGGCTGTGCTTTTTCTGTTGCCTGTTTAGATGTTGAACCAATAATTTCATACGATGTCTGATTTGAATAATTCTCAGCAGCGGGAAACTTCAAAGCTATAATTGAGGCAAGTTTCTGTCACAGAAATACATCACTATTTCCTTACATGCTCCAATAATCCAAGATTGTTTGAGGCAGACTATTCCTGTTCAGTTATCAAGCTCAAATTATTCTACTCCGGGCACATTATACAAAGACTTCGTTGACTTAGAAGATTTTAATGCTGGGAAAGATGGAAAGAAAGAGGGGAAGAGGACAACCACCAGCAACAAGGTGGATAGACTTATAGTAGCAATCATTTTCATCATAGAGAAACTCTTTATCTATTTGGATGCCAGGAATCAAAAATGACTTGATTGCACATAATCAGTCAATCAATGAACCAACCAACCAAACAATTCCTGCTAAATTCATATCTTAAGATACACTATTGCTGTGATGGCGAACTTATGGCAAGCATAAAAAACTGTGACGTGCAGTGAAGCTTATGGCTGGTGAGGCAAAAAGAAAGAAAGCGGCTTTTGCCCCCCCCCCCCCCGCAGCAGCTATGTCCGAAATAGAGGTGTCCCACGCCTCGCAGCTATGTCTGACCCAGCTGTGGGGCGCTTCTATGTCAGACAGAAGCGGTGGGGCGCTTTCTTTCGGCTTTTGCCTGCTCCACAGGGCAAACACTTCCACCTTGCAGGGGCTGGAGCCGCAAACCACCAGGAGTACGTCCCGCCCGCAGCAGAAGAGCGCCGGTTCCTGCCCAGGCTGGAGCGAGAGCGGAGGCGAAAGGCGAAGATGGGTGTGTGTGGGGGGTATTCCAAGAGGCCCCCTCCCCTTTTGGCACTCCACAAGCCAGGCCTGCAGCGGCAAGAGGCTCCGCTCCGCTTCTATCCCCCCCCCTCCGGTCCAGAGAAGCCGGCTGCGGGCAAGTCGCCGCAGCCTCGGTTCCCTCTCCAAGCAGCCCCAGAAGGAAACGGGCCAGCCCCGCTTCCCTCCCCAGACTTTCTGGCAGTGGAGGACCCGCATTCCATTCCCTCTTCCAAGCCCCGAATGGCCAGCCTTTTGCCTCCGTGGCTCTCGCTCCAGCCTTGTCCTGGCTCCTCCTCTGCAGGCCTGCCGGAGCTCTGGAAGAAGGCATCGGGAGCTGAGGCTGGCCACTCGGGGCTTGGAAGGGGGAGCGGAATGCGGGTCCTCCACTGCCGGAAAGTTCGGGGAGGGAAGCGGGGCTGGCCCATTTCCACCTGGGGCTGCTTGGAGAGGGAACCGGGGCTGCGGAGACTTCCCCGCGGCCGGCTTCTCTGAATAGCTGCGTGAAGGATCTCCCCCCCCCGTACATATTCAGCAGGCAAAAGATAATTGGAGGAAATGGCTAGATTATGGACCCTCATTTGTATTACCCAGCAGGGAAACAGGAGGGTATTTGCTCTAAAACCTGGACCTGGACATAGAGAGGGCAGCTCCCAACCTTACGAAAAGATTCCTAACAGGAAGAAAAGGTTCCCAGCTGAAAAAACCAAATAGCCACCTGCATTCTGGAGCTCAGAGGTTGAACTCTTCAGAGCTACAAGCCAAATAGAAATGCTTATTGTTTCAACACACACACACACACACACGAGAGCGAACGTTGGCCTTCATGGCAGGTGAAAATCCTGAGAGCTCCAGGGGGGAATCAAAGTCAATGCTCTAAGCAAGAGACAGGCGACCTTCTGTCACTAAGGTTATTTTAGGGGGGGGTGTTCCTGCATAGCCCCCTCAAGGGATCCTTCTGTTCCAAGAGCCTTTGGCGTCTTCACGGCTATCACCTCCTTTGCCGTGCACAGTTAAAACTTTGACTCCAGAGCAATCTTTGCTCCAGAACTGCTGGGATAGGGAGTCGCTGGCAGTGGGCAGCCAAGGGCATTCTGGTGCCCAGGAAGTTTCCCACTCCCATCAAGCATTGGTGCTGCCCAATGACAACCTTAATTTCCAGCCGGAGGAATTTCGTAGGGTTTCTTTGGTCGGAGGGAGGGTTGGAGGGGTGTTGCGGGAAGGAGGTCGCCCCCTCAGGCCAACCAAATCGGAGCAGCCCTGCCGGCGGCCACTGCTGAAGCAACAGGTGGAGCTGATGGTCCAAAATGAAGCTGGAGAGGGGGATTCTGCCACCGCCGCCCCTCATCCACCAGAGTCATCCTCCTCCTCCTCCTTGTCGCCCGCTGCGCAAGGTCGTGGGGCAGTAGCTGCAGCGAGGAGAGCCGGAGCAGTGGAGGACCCGCATTCTGCTCCCTCTTCCAAGCCCCAAGTGGCCAGCCTTTCGCCTCCGCAGCTCTCGCTCCAACCTTGTTGGGGCTCCTCCTCGGCAGGCCTGCCGGAGCTCTAGAAGAAAGCGGCAGGAGCCGAGGCTGGCTACTCGGGGCTTGAAAGAGGGAGCGGAATGCGGGTCCTCCACTGCCGGAAAGTCTGGGGAGGGAAGCGGGGCTGGCCCATTTCATCCTGGGGCTGCTTGGAGAGGGAACTGGGGCTGCGGAGACTCGCCTGCGGCCAGCTTCTCTGGAGCGGAGGGGGAGGGATAGAAGCGGAGCGGAGCCTCTTGCCGCTGTGGGCCTGGCTTGCGGAGTGCCAAAAGGGAAGGGGGCCTCTTGGAACATACCCCTCTGCGGCTCTCGCTCCAGCCTCGTCTGGCTCCTCATTTGAAGAAGTCAGCTTCTTTTTACCACTTTAAATATTCTTCAGAGAACTATTTCTGTTTCAACTAGTGAACCAACCAAATAATACATACATGTTGCAGTGAAGAGCGAGCCTCCTCCTTCCTCCCCACTCCTCTCTCCTCTGAAGCGCACCCTCCGAAATAACACGCCCAACGTAAGCGTGCTCAACTGCCAACAAGACATGATTTGCTGCTCCCAGATCAGGAGGCGGGAGAATCAGTGCCTCCTTTACATACAAATTTTTTTGCTTTTTAACCCTTTCTTAACCTTTAAAAGGCAAAAAATTCCTTATGCAAAGGAGGCCCCGAGTTCTCTCGCCTCCTCCTATAGTTAACACTAAGCACAGACTCCAAGTCACTGTGACTTGGAATCTGGTAGCAACTACCTTGGCTTTAATTATTTAAAAAAAATCTTTAAAATTCTTTTCTTTTCCTGAGGAGACTGGTGAGGCCCTGCCTCCCTGCCTCTAGTGACTGCATGACCCTGATGC
Organism: Thamnophis sirtalis; assembly: GCF_051295495.1. NCBI lineage: Eukaryota > Metazoa > Chordata > Lepidosauria > Squamata > Natricidae > Thamnophis > Thamnophis sirtalis. The sequence goes on along the minus strand of NW_028261385.1, from coordinate 102,246,442 downwards.
AAAAGGTGGCACGCAGAGCCTTCTCTGAGCACCATCAGCAGCTGCTCTTCTGGGTTTGCATGTGCACTGGATAGCTGGTCCGGCACGCACGCGTGCGGCATCCAGCTGCTCTTCCGGGTTCCCGGAAGAGAGGGCAGCTGTCCGGCAAACATGCTGCTGTGCGCATTGGCTAGCTGCCCTCTTCCGATTTCTGGTGCTCCAGCTCGGGAATACACACGTTCCAGTTACAGTACTTGGTGCCGAAAAGGCTAGGCATCACTGCCCTATTGTCTTTAACAAATTAGAACAGTTTTCAATTTCATAAACATTTCTGTGTTATTCATGTGTCTTAGAACAGGATCTTAACTATATTATTTTATGATAATCCATGATACCTATATGACTGATTAAAACTCCCACTTTTCTGCTTAAAGTGGCATGCATTTTTTTCCTAATTTTTGTACCCCAAAATAGAGTCAATCTTCCAGTCAGAATAGTACATTATAATTCAAAACATTACACCACTGATTCTCTAGAAGCATCTGAACTTTAAAGTTGCAATGGTTTTATCTTTTTATTTTTCTAAGACTATTTTTTCTGGTATAAAACCAGAATTATTTGAGCAAAATTTATTTTTTCTTCTCTATGAGAGTCAATCTGGTGGTTAATTTGTTTCAGATTCTTAAACATTGGTACTCTTGCTTTACAATTTTGAAGTTTAACCTTGCCCTGATAGCAGGTTACTCAGAATATAGAGATATATTTGGTAGTTTTATAGTAATATCCTGAGAAGTAATGTTGCGGTACTGTATAATTTAAAACGGAGAAAGACATGAAATATGCAAAGTAATAGGTCTGGCTAGAAATAATTTAATTAGTAAAATGATGCTCAGAGCTTTTCATTTTTAAATAATAGAACAAGCCTAGTCATGCAGCAGAATGGAGCAATCTAGTTCACACTGCCCAAAACAGGAAGGGAGGAAGAAAAGAAAGAAGGAAGGAAGGAATTTAAATGAACGAGACTGTTTAATGTTAATAGTGATGACAGTTAGGATGTCATTTTCAAGTTTTAAAAAGTTTTCTGCCTCCATTGAAAATAAAATAATGTCAAATTCTTGTCAGACTTCCAAATAGCCATGCTGAGACACTGGTTGGAGAAGGCTTAATTATAAACAATTGAATATAGTGGTGCTTAAAAGTTTGGGGACCTTTTTTAATTTTCAGTATTTCTGCATCAATACAGCTTAAAACATGATCTGTTCTCTACACAAGCCCTACATTTCAATAAGGAAAACCCAATTAAGCAAATAGGTATAAAAACATTATACTTGTTCATTGATTTATTTAGGAAAATAAACCAAACCTACATACCTATGTGTGGCAAAAATATGTGAACCTTCAGGACTATTGGTTGATTTAAAGAGAAATTAAGATTTAAAGAGAAATTATTTTAATAAGCGGATGTTGATCAGATGTGATCTGCCTTATTTAAGTAACAACATTCTGGGTATTCACTATCAAATACTTATTTTCATAAATTAAATAAATTAGAAGAAAGCTAATGTTTGAGAATAGCCAACTCAAACTCTTGACCTTAATCCTATAGAAATATTGTAGAAGGACCTAAAGCGTGAGGAAGCTCACCAACATCCTTGAAGCTGTTCTGTTTGGAGGGATGGGATAAAACTCCTCCAAGCTAATGCACAGAACTAATCAACAGCTATTGGAAATGCGCACACCTGTTACTGAAAGCAAAGAGTCACATAGTTTTGCAAAAAAAAAAAAATAGTATTGGATCATTTTCCTCAGATTCATAAAGAAGCATACAAGAAATTCTCCACTTATGATCATAATTGGACTGGGAATTTTGGTCACTGATTGAAGCAGTCATCAAGTCAGATGCCATGTAACTACTTTGCTTAATGACAGCAATCCAGTTGCTGTCATTATGCAACAGTGTAGATTGTTAACTGGACCTCCAGGAGAGAGCACAAAGTGTCCCAAGACACTTAGGAGATCTGGACCCTCACCCTGCCCCACAAAGGAGAATACTTGCATGAATACTGATGTTCAATAGAATTTTTGCTAGAACTGAGATCTGTTCATATATGTTTTCTCCTTCCCTCAGTAAGTGAAACCTTTCTGAACTTTCTGGAGAGGAGGGGAAAACAACAGCCAATTCCAGAATTCTGAATGGCATAGCTGACATCTGTTTGCTAGGATTTTCACCAGATTTGAGGTCTGTTCCTCTAGCATGTGGGAGGATTTCCCCATCTGCATGAAGGGGAAATTCCTTGTCATGCTGGGGGAATGGAGCTGACATCCAACATCCCCTTGGCTTGCAACCTTTCCTCCAGCTTCCCTATTGACTTTCTAGGGAAGCCAGCAGAGAATATTGCAAATGGAGAATCCATAATCGCAGGGCATTTGGCAACCAGTTGTACATACAAGCAGGTTGCCATGGTCCCAAACTGTCATATTACATAAAGAGGGAGTGGCAAGATGTTTTATGATGGCTGGAAGTGCTTTACAGGCAGGCAAGCAGCCCTTCTGATGCTGTAATAACTGCAAATGGTCATTAAATGACCGGTTGTAAGTCGAGAATAATGTTTTCACTCATTTATTTAACTGCGTTTTCTTTATCTAGTTTTAAGACTTATATAGAGAACAGGCCACACTTTAGGTCATATTGATGCAAATATTGAAAATCTAAAACGATTCATGAACTTTTAAGCACAGTGCACATATGTCCCCTTGCCCCAAATGAGAACATTCTTAAAACTTTATGACATCTTAAAAAATTAGAGGAGAATTCTACAATATTTCACGAAACATTCAGCTTCTCCTTTGTGGCTACAATCCTGAACACTAAATATCTATTTACTCTTAGTATGAACTGGATGAGCAAAACTGCTAATTAGAATCTTCAGCTAAGCAGAAAATCAGTAGAAAGCATTAGCATACACAGAAAAAGTCACCATTGATATATATTGCTATTTATCTTCTACAAATGCAGTTTCACACAGGTTAAAAGTTCCACTCAGTTGTACAGAACAATACTTTCTAACAAACAGATGTTGCCTCGTTAATTGCAACCAAATTAAGCACAACATCAAAATACAATCCTCTGCCCAGAAAGCTGGTTAGGGAACTCTTCTGTTAACAGCAAATGCCTCAACACACTTGTACCAGAAATTCAATTAAACAATAAGGAATCATTCCAGAATCTGGTTATATAGTTATGAGTTACTGTAGCATTGATTTCAAGCGAAAAGAAATGAAGTAGCATCTCCTCAGGGCTTATTATACACAGAAAGGCAATACCTTAGACAGCAACAGACACATCTACAACTCTGGTCTGCATCTCAATGATTTAGGAAGGTAGTTCATTCCTCCTGCCAATCAGGTTGTTAAGATTTAATAGGAGAATAAAGTATGTGAAATTAAAAGGCAATAAAGGTTTTAAAATGATTCAAATTCAATTCTGAAGGGCATAGTGAGGAAGGGCAAGTGTGCTCTGCAATGCACCTCTGTGAGGTATGGAGGGTTTGCAGTAGCAGATATGGGAGGCATCTAAGGCACAATCCTATCTGCTATAATCTATTCATGTATCTGTGTTTTGGATACAAATATACAGTTATACAGAAAATAGTAGAGAGAAAGAGAAGGAGAGAGAAAAAGATAAAAGAGAAATCTATCTCACTAAATAAAATAGCCTCATAGGCAAAAAATTGAAAGACAAAGTATGGTAGCTTTTGCAATGTGATAAAAATAATCTTAAAAACAGTTCCTGAAATTTCATCGAATGCTCATTTTTTTCAGCTGATATAATTTCAATTTCCTACCTTACATGCATTTCAAGACAACAAAGATGTGTTGAATGATCTCCTAAATGACTGTAGCAACCTCATCTACTAATCTGAATCTATATATGACTGATACTAAACTATGCCTTTTGGGCTGTCAGATTAATTCACTTTCAAACAGCAATGTATCATCCGGTAAGAGAAAATTGAAAACTCCCTCTATGTCACTCCATCAAAAATCTAATCTTTTATGAAAATTTAAGTCTCTGTGAAGTTAAATATGGAACAGGCATAAGGATTTTGAAAATCATCATTATTGCTGGAAGAGAGCTGACATCGCGACGGCATGATGTGCAATCTTGGTGTTCCGAGATCACAGTCGAATTCCTGTCACTGGACGGTCCATTTGGACCTAAACCTTCCTGCAGAGACGGTGATTGAGAAGGGCACCTCCTGCTGATCTCAGGGACACTGCAAAGTCCCTGAAAGATCCAGGAATAGCCTTTTTTTTCCGGCGACAGAAACGCTGCTAATGAAGCTGCTGAAGTTGGGACAACTCTGGAACCAGAAGAAAGCAGAGGAAGAGACTACCCAAGAAAAAAAATTAAGTTAAGTTAAGATTGAAGACAAAAGACTGTAGGTGGTGAAATTGATCTGCATTGAACTTAGTGTGTTATCCAGTTTCTAATTTTTTCTTTTTTTCACTGATGGAATTTTTGCAGGGGCTCCCTATTTTTTAAACTGAATGGATTAATTCTTCTTCTTTTTTCACTTTTGCTTATACCTATGGATTAAAATTCTCCTTTTTTATAATGCTTGATTTGATTGATTGGATTGTTTTTGATCTCAATTTAAGGGTTTTTTCCTTTCTTAAGCTTGGAATATAAAGAAGAAAATAAGAAGGATTATAAACAACAGGAGGAAAAGCAGTTACACTGCCACTTAGAGGCTGGAGGCTGGATACATAGTTTTTTTCTTCTTTCTCTTTGATCACTTGAGATTTAAGGTTCTTTCAGTTTGTTTACTGACAGTGATAGTAGGAAGAGCACAACTTGTGTATACAGGTGCCTTTTGGAAGTTCTATCACTAGCTATTGGAGGGAAGACAACATTTTGACTTGAAAGATAATAAATGAACCTGTTTGAAGTTTATTAAAATAGCCTTGAACCCTATAGTGGCAGTATCTGCAAAATTGAAAGAATGGCTGAGCAGGAAAAAGAAACTGTAACATTGCAAATGATTATGTTTGAAATTCAAAATCTATTAGTTGTGACAGAGAGAATTGAAAAGAGATTGGAGAATAAGGAATACAAAACAGAAAAATATGATGGAGAAACTGAGGATGTTTACCAAATGAAGAAAGTGGAGGACAGAGTTCAAAAGGTGGAAGAAAAATAATGAGCGAAGAGATAAGAAAACTGTGGATACTGACAACAAAGTGAGCGTGGTTGGTAATGGCAAGAGAGGAATATGGAAAGGGGAGATGGATGGATTGGAACTCTACCCAGACTTCAAAGCACAGAAGAGGGAAAATTGATGGACATAAGGAGATAAATCTTGATAGAAGCACTAGCGATAACCAAAGATAAGCTGATAGAAAGAGCAGATGTTGGGTTTCAAGCTTTTGTGAGATATGAAAGGAACAATATTTTGCCACGGGAGGTTTATACAAGATTTATTAAGAAAGTAACTAGAACATCAATGTTACAAATGGCAAGAGATATAAGACCGTACTATTGCTGGAGGGATACAGGTTGATGTGATGAAAATGTATAATAAAAATTAAGCTAAATTTAGTTTACTAGTAGTATGTATAAAATGAAGCAACAATAGCTATAGTTAAATAATGATAAATAATGATAACAATACATATAGATATATTAGTTTGATAATATGACATTTTATATAAACAACACATGGAGATTATGAGAGGAGGTTTAAAAGCTTTATCTAGAATATGTTATAAAGATGTATTGTGATTGGATGATCTTAGGATGATTTAATGGAATGTTATCATATAATCTTATTCTAGATTTTGAATATTATATATAAAAGGACGTAAAAACAATTATAGTCAAATTAAGGTTGAGATATAATAATTGTGATATACGTGAATATAGGTGAATTTAAAATATGTGATTTGATATGAAAAGCAGGTGGTGATTATGGAAGAGATGCATGGAAATACTGTAACCAAGTGACACGCTTTCTACAATGTGTAATGGAAGATGGGTTTTTTATTTTTATGTTTGTTTGTCCTTGTTTAAAAACAAATAAAAATTGTTTAGAAAAAAAGAAAAAAGAAAATCATCATTATTTTGGCTCCAGCAAAATAAATAGTAAACAAATGTTACTGGAGTTTTCTGTAACTATGAAATTCAGTCCTGCAAACACAAAACCATCCATGACAAATTCCTATCTATGATTACTTTCCCCTTGTTTTCAGCTTCTGAAGCTTTGACAGATCTGGTCGAAGAGATGGTTATATTATGTGCAGATGCCACATTGTGAGACCTAGCTACCATGACTGACCCTGACAAACTGCATATCAAATTGGATAGACCACAATTCCCCAATATCTTCTGACACCTAGCCATATTAAAAGCAAAGCTGAGGTAAGAATTCAGATATGGAGCTATGGCTATTTCCAGAAAAGGCTTTTAGTGGTCCTCTGCAGGATAATGCACATTCCACTGTGAATTTATGTACTATGCCTGCAGCTATGGATCCAGTCTTGACAATTTCCCCTGTCTATTGTTCAGAAGTGTGCTGCCTCTGAACAACAAGGCGTTCTGTTTGATTTTTTTTAGATCACAATAAACATACACTAGACACCACAAAATCATTCTATTATGCTCTAAAGCAACATCAACAACCCATACTTTACTATCTCTTGCAAGACACAAAACAGAATCGCAATGATTTCCTTCAGAGGCTCTCACCTGCCAAAGCAGGAATGGTGACCTTATTCCATTCCCATGGTTGGTCATACTCATCTGCAGGCCTATCATCATCCTGTGGCAACTTGCTCTCTCTCAGGCGTTGACTCACAGCACTTTCTGAATCAGATTCCACACAGTTGCCTTCAGGTTCGTAAGGTGTGTCATACAGCTGGATGTCTTTTTGCTGGGGCTTCACATTGTCTTGCCTCTGTAACTCTGTCAGAATGGGAAAATAATTGGATTAATTTTTTTCTGCTGGCATCAGCAGGCAAGGGAAAAAAGTTTATGTAGTATAATTTAATATAAACATAATATAAACATTAAGCAACAAGAAAAATGTAGATATGTAAGCTGCTAAAGGTTTCCATGTTTAGCTTCTCTCAAACTGGAAAAAGAAGAAACAGAACAAAGCTTCTGATAACAGTTTACCAAATGGCAATATAAATCTAACAAAATGTCAGAAAAGTTAAGCATCTATAGGAAATAGGTTCCTATAAATTCAGCAAGATTTTAGAGCAGGAAGGACATGCCAAGGACTTATATGTGAATCAAGAGAATTCTTTATGTTGGTCCTTGAACCCATCAGAATGGCTGGGCTGATAATTTCACCCTTCTTTCTCACTCTCAATCTCTCTCTCTTGTAAGTTTCATAAGTCTTTCAGAAGTTTAAGGTATACATTTTATCCTTTAAAACTCTTGAAATGGCCTAAAAGAATCTTGCCCTCTTATGCACATACACCGTCTGAGGCTAGCTTCTGAGCTGGTGAAGTTGCAGCTTCCTGGCTCCATCTCCTCCAATGTGATAGCATCTAGATGTGATGATAAACAATGCAAAGTCCCACTGAGTTTTCTGGAGTCCGGGAGGGGAAGGCTACTTCATAAAAAGCTCACATAATTTGGTACCCAACAAATCTAATACAGGTCATGAAGCTTGCTAGTTGTCATAATGCCATTGTTAAAGAAAAACAGAAGAACAATGGCAAGATGCTGTATCTGCATAGAGCTGATCTAAATACACAGATATCAAAGCACCTTTAAGTTGTTTTGAATTTTAATTGTGTTCAATAGGTGTAAAGGGTTTCCCTGAAAGTGATATCAAAAGACACCTTCCCCTCTATAACTATGCTCCAAGAACTATGTTAACATGATGGACTTTGACAGCTTTGCCTGGTATAGAATATCTAAGCAGAACTGGGGCATTTTTTAATCATGAAATTTATCATGCTGTTGTTGTTGTTGCTCTAAGCTTTAAAATGCATCTTGGTATGATCAAGAAATTACGTGTGGTAAACTCAACTCACTAGGGGCCCTAGCTTTCCAGATTATAATGCCATGGGAAATAGTCCTAGGGGAGATGGAAACGGGGTGGCTAGAGCAAATCAAATGAATATTGTGAACAAAAGGGCTTTGTAGAAGCTACTTCAAATTCTCTTTGAAAATTACATCACAAAGCTTGGCACTTGTGATTATTAACATTATCTTTCAATCTCTTAATTCTAATGAAAAAAGTCTGTAAAATCATGCATATTAATGCAAGCTGAGTTTGGCAATTATAAATGGATTTTACCTCTAAATATTAAACAAAAAGTAACTTGCTGTGAAGGTAATTAAATTGGGATGTCCAGGTCAGCCCCTTCTTGCCTGACGACTACCATTCTATATTTACTTGTCTACTAAACCTTGACCCCATAGCTATGATGTGACTGATACTATACATTTCCATGCCGCCTTTTCGTCCAGAAGATCACAGCATCATTCTCAGGTATAGCTTATTTCATCTTAACATTGTTATGAGGGAGTTATGTTAGCAATATTCAAGAATCCTTTGTCCAAGGATATCTGGAGAATTTCACTGGGGAAAGTTAAATATTCTGGAAATAGAAATTGAAATTCTTGAAGAGGTGCTGTTTACAGGTGTGTCCTCATCCAGCTTTTCTACTAAATGAGTCACTGATGGTAATAACTAACAGCATCCTCTCTTTCACTTTCCGGAAATATCCGGAGAACATCTGAGTCATGCTATTCAAATGCCCAAAAACTTTTATACTTGGATATTAAACCTCATGAGTACTAAAATACACCATGTGGGGCAGCTAAAAAAGAATGGCAGGAAACTTCCCCTGGCACAAACTGTGGTGTCAAAAAGTATCTTGGAAAAGTATCTTGGTAGACAGACCATCTGGGTCTCTGCCTAACCCTGAATTAAATTTCAAGGTGTTTGGTGGTGTCCCTGTTCCCTGAAGCAAGTTTGGTAGCCACTCATGAGGAAAGATTACTCACAATTGTGGTATTCCAAGTATGGCTATCCCCCCCCCCTTCCCCGGCAAAACATATCTTTGCAGTAAATTGTTTTAGCTTAGAAATGGAATCCCAATGAAATGAGAATCCCAATGAAATGAGAACTGTTATATACTACATCTATCTAGCTTACAAAGGCATCTGACTGGCCACTATGGAAACATAGAAAACAGGCAAGAATTTGGTCATCTTTTGTTTAATCAGTAGGAGACTTTTTATTGTTGTTCTTCTCATGTTCTTAGAACAGCAGGACAATATGTGTGTTTTGCTTCTGTTTCTACAACCATATTGCATTTCTGGGTATATATTGCATCCTTCCTCAACTGGGATGAGAGCACTGTAGATAGAAGGAAGGATCATGAGAGAAATAGAAGTGGCTAAATTCTATTCCAAATATGTATCTGTTTCCTGTCAGTTTGAACAAATAATCAGGGTAAATGACTTGCCTCCAGAAATTGTATGTGTTCCAACACTGGATGTTTTTAAAAAGATTGGACAACCATTTGTCTGAAATGTTATAGTGCTTTCTGCTTGAGCAGGGGTTGGACTAGAACAGTGGTCTCCAACCTTGGCAACCTTGGCAAAGCGAAGCAAAGCTGGCTGAGGAACTCTGGGAATTGAAGTCCACAAGTCTTAAAGTTGCTAAGGTTCGAGACCGCTGGACTAGAAGACCCCCAAGATCCCTTCCAACTCTGTTATTCTGTATCTAATTCTCCAATGGTAGTAAATGACTGCCACTGAAAATAATACAGCAAACCTTTAATGTCATAGAATGATTCTATGCTGTACGACACACTGCAGAGTTGAATGTAGTATTTCTGCAATTTGGTTGGGTGTTTAACGTGATAGCCTAGAAACTAGCAGACAATCTATTTTAAACCCTCTTTTGGCATGAAAGCTAGCTAAGTGACTGCCTCTCAGTCCAAACCACCTCACAGTGTTATTTTCGTGAGGAAAATAGGATGCAGGAATATTAGACATCTTCACTGCCTTGAGATTAAAAAAAGCAGGATAAAAATATGATAGCAATACTATAATATAATAATTATATGCTATGTAAATACTGCTCATGGACAATGACCACTATTTTACTAATAATGATAACCTTGCATAGATCTACAGAACTGGATATTAAAGAACCTGTATCTTCTAGGATGGAAATTAAAACAAGCCTGATTCAAGACTCCAAAATGCATTGACCTCAATAGACATTGTTAAGAAATGCATCTATCTATTTTGCCCAGAGATACTGATTAGCAATAAATTGGTACCTGTTCTTCTATGTTGATTGTTACTTTCTGTTTATTTTTAGAATTGTTACATTTTTCTTTAACTTGATTTGTCAGTAGTGATAACAGGCTGAAAATGAAGCTTCTAACTCTTCACCTAGGCCTCAGGCAAGAAAGACATAATCCTTACTTCATCGCACTTGCCATCTTTATTTTTTTATTCATTGGCTTTATTATAACTTCTTTGATTGTTGTAAGCTACCTAGAGTTAAGAATCAGGCAGCAAACAAATTAAATAAATATTACTATTATTTGCAATATTGAATTTCTGAATAGGACAAACCATGTAATAATACAATTTTAGCTAAAGCATCACTGCTTGTAATTTATATTGCAACTTATGTTTGTTTATTTAATAGATTTAAATAACCTATTTTAATCTATTTTAATTTTGCTGCCCATATCATATAAATTATTTTGAATGGTTAACAATTAAAAACAGAATTTGACAGCTTTCAATAGCTTATAACAGCCACTATATTAACATGTATTTATGTAAAACTTTGAAAAGCAAATAAAAACTACCCAAAAACAAACAATAAAACCAAAACTCAACCCAACAACTCAATATTATGCAGGTGTGAGTCTATGACTATAAAATAGTTTAGACCTCTAGTCAACATTTTTATTCAAAAATACTTTTGTACACGAAGATGCGATTCATTATGAATTACTTTACTGATACAATTTTAAAAGTGGAGACCAGATATGATATTTAATTAAAGATGTGATATTTAATTAAAGAATTCCTCAAATTTTTTGCTGCTATATTAATTTTTAAAGCAATTTTCTCACATCTTGAAATACCACTGACCAAAAGAACAAGGAACAGGTAGTCCTTGACTAAAAACTGTAATTGAGCCCAGAATTATGGTTTTAAGTTGGGCCAGTTGTTAAGCAGGCCACCATGGGACCATGTTTGGTTTTACAATATTTTCTGTGGTGGCCATTATGGAAACATTACAGCTGTTAAGCAAATTCACTTTCTGCAATGGACACTTTTCGTTGGAAATCAGAGGTAAATGCCAGTTATTGGCAAAAAACATAATCAAGCATGTCATGTAATCATGGAACACTGCCGAACGGTCGTAAATGCAGAATGGCTACCAAGTGCCCAAAATGCGATCACATGACTGGGGTGGCAGTTGGAACTTCAAATCTGGGTCTTATATAGCCCTTGGTGCTCATCATAACGTTGAACGACTGCTAAGTTACCAGTTGTAAGTTAAGGACTATCTGTACTTTCACTTCCCTGTGCTTGTGATGGTAAATGTTGCTGTGAATAACAAAAACTGAATTGTACTATTTCATTTACCCTGAGTTGAACAGACATTAAAATTACATTGGTCTTACTTGACCAGCCAAATGAAATTACTTGGTCATCTTTGACCAATTGGGGAGCAATAAGGAATCCCCGAGTGGTAAGACTGGGAAATCAAAGAATATATCCTGGAAGAAGGCAAGGACAAAAATGTATTCACATTATTCACAATAAAATGATGTGAATGCAGTGTCTGATGGAAATGTGACTTATCATGAATTGTGGTAAATGCCATTGAGGCAAATGCACCTAATAACTTTATACAATTCATGATAAGTCACATTATCATGAATTGTATAAAGTTATTAGGTCTACTTGCCTCAATAGCATTCAGCCAAAATGAGTGAATGAAAAATGGCATCAAATGTACCAATTTGGTTACAACTGAGTTTTTTATAATGTAGGCTGGGTCAATCACTATTATTGATTATGAGGAATTTAACCATCTTGCAAAGCGCAGCTAATTCACCTTTAAGGCAAACCATTTTTCCATATGTGACTGAATACTATATCTAAACAGAGAGAAATAAAGAGGAATTCATTGCAAAAATTGCTAAATAAGTACAGTATTTCATCTGATCACTCTAGTATGATCTGTGTATGTGATGGGAAAATTTCATTATCAAATCTGGTTCGCCTCTTAAAGTCTTTTTCTCGTATTAGTGCCATCAGAAGCTAGGCAACCAGTTTCTCCATATGAAAATTATTGCCTCTTTCAGACAACCCATTCAATTTTGTCCAAACAAGGTAGGGGAGGAGGAGAAATAAGAGCAATAAAGTATTCATAACAAGATATTTTTAGGAGCATGACACAAAAATCAAATTAATGATACAACACCACAAATAGTGTAGATAGTGACATTATAGTTACATTCTACACTAGAAACATAAATAAGCAGTCTTGGTTTAACCAACAAGCAACTAAGGAATATAGGAGAATATAGCAGAGATATAGCAGATGATGTGCATATGGAACACCAATATTTGATAGGCTATGCATTCATTAAAAGCTCCTCTGAGCTCCAAAGGTGCTTTTTCAATAGGCATCTGGACTTCCTTGTTTTTCTTTGAAGATGTTTTGCTTCTCACCCAAGAAGCTGCTTCAGTTCTGACTGGATGGTGAGAAATGGAAGGATTTATATTCCTTGCAGTCAGCTCATCATTTGCATCCTGTAGACTGGAGATAGATGATGTCATGTTCCTTCCCCTCTATTGAGAGAGGGCTGTTCAATTTTGACATAGATGGCATCTTTGAACCCCTCTTTCAAATCAGCAGTCCTCTCTGCCCAAAATGTGGGCTTTCCTGTTTTCAAAAGAGTGGCTTTTGTTTTTTAAATGCAGAGGGTTGCTGAATCTTGTCCTGATGAGTTTGTTCTCCTATGCTGTGCCATCTGTGCCTCTTGAAAAAAGCACCTTTGGGACTACCACGACCTGGATCAGGGGTGTCAAACTGGTGGCCCTCAGGCTGGATGCTTCATGCGCAGGCCAAGCCCATCCCAGCTCCACGAAGAGAAAAACGTCACAATCATCACATGACAGCAACCTGATGTGGTGAGTTTGACACCCATGACCTGGATGACTAAGAATCTCCACAGACTTTGAGCTCCAAACTTGCCTATTCTGACTCTCCATGATTTGGTGCCTTTTTTCTTTTGGTTCTCATTCAGCCACTTTTCTGCACTTTTTGTGTGACTTGATTATTCAAAATAGAAGGAATGATAGAAGCTGAGACTTCCTTGAAGGAACAGAATGCTTACTGATACACTGCAAGGTTACATTTTTGGTAAACGTAAGAAAGAATTATGTTTCTGGTTTTCTCTTTTTAAAAAAGTGTCAAGTGATCTAAAATTGGGTAAATGAAAACTATCCCTTGCTCTGTTCACAAATAAGAAGGCGTTTTCTTTTTCTCTGAAGGAAACAGAACACAAAGCAGGAGCAAAAGGTTACTCCAGGCTCGCTATTGCATCCCAAGAAAGTAAACAGAGCTTTTCTTAATGAGGAAAAATAGCAAACATGTCAGAGGATTGATACTGAAGAATTAGTCACAGAATTACGGAAGCCAGGAACAGCTGCCACCCAGCCAAGGCGACTGTAACATGGCTGCACAACCGACTGTATTTTTGCGACACTCTAGGCCAATGATTCCCAACGTGGAGTCTATGTTCCACAGGGGGGCTATTTGATTTTTAATGGGGGCAATTTTAATCTTGTTTAAACCAAGTTAATGGCCTTTTCCGCTTCCTCTATGTGAGCAGATTTCACTTTTTGAGTAAAGTAAGAATTATAATTCACGGGGGATGGGGGGAATCAGGATTTTAGAGATGTTTAGGTGGGACATGGCCAAAAAAAGGTTGAGAACCTCTGCTCTAGACATAGTTTCCCCCCTTTTCTTGAAATCCCCATTTGGAAGATAACTGTTTTGAATATCATCATACAGAGATGTGCCAGGATGGAGCTGCATATATATTTTATCAAAAGAGCTGTGTCAATTCAGATTGTAATTTTGGGGCCAAAAGAAATGGTGCTCTCCCCTGGAAAAGCAGCTTCCTGCAGATGCACCAAACACATATATAATAAGGAGAGGAAGAAGAGAGAGTGAGAGTGAGAGTGAGAGTGAGAGTGAGAGTGAGAGTGAGAGAGAGAGAGAGAATAATCTTTAAATCCATTTTAAGCACCAGCTACTTCTTGAAACTTATCAAGTTCTCTGCCAGCAACATCTGAGCTTCACTTCTCTGAAATTATCTTTAATCACAGAAATATAAGGTTTCCCTCACTATTCCACAATCATATTCAGTAATGTGACGTCCAGTGTATGCCTGAGCCCTCAAACATCCCCATTTTTGCAAATTAGGCAAAATAGGCACCGAAAAATAAAGCAAAGGCAATCAATTTGGAGTAAGAGACAATTTCAGTTCAGTATGGAATACGCCTCATATGCTATTCCCTTGAATGTGTCTACAATGAATTCAGTGGTGGGATTCAAATAATTTAACAACCGGTTCTCTGTCCTAATGATTTCTTCCAACAACCAGTTCACTAAACTGCTCGGAAAATTAACAACCGGTTCTCCTGAAGTGGTGTGAACTGGCTGGATCCCACCACTGAATGAATTCCTTTGAACCAGTAAATTCCACAAGAAAAGTATAGAAGTAACGTTGCCCATCATGTTTATGATCAGGGCCAGTCTTGGAATTATGATCCTTTTTCTCTCAGTACCAAATTTCACAATTCACAATTCAAAGTAAGTTCACATATAAGTTAAAGAGTTAAAAGACTAATTGAATTTTAATTTTCAGTTTTGCACTAAGTTTTGATTGAAGAAGTGTTTTGGTTAACACTGAAGTGTAAAGCCAGTTTGATGTAGTGGTTAAGGCATCAGGTTAGAAACTGGGAGACTCTGAATTCTAATTGTACCTTGGGCATGAAGCCAGTTGGGTACCTTTGAGCAGTCACTTTCTCTCTCTCCTAGGAAGCAGGCAATGGCAAACCACATCCAAAAACTTTGCCAAAACAACAGCAGAGACAGTTGCCATGAGCCAAAATTTAACTTGAAGGGACAAATGATAATAATTTCTTCAAACAAATAAATAAACATAGGATTCATAGAGAAGACAGCCTATGAAAGCATACAGTTCTTCTAGTCTTGGTTAAGGCAGACAATAGCACTGCTCTACCTTTACCAGTTTTGAGTGTGGTTGCTTTGCAAGAGTCTCATTCACACAAATCAGTTTATCATAAACAACTGCAACCCTAGTAGGTAGGGCTACTAGAGTCAGTCTGCTAATAATGGGTGGTGATAATTTTCTGCACCAGTGCCATTCAGTGTTCTAAAGAATATGGATATGGTAGGTCTAGTGTATTTTAGTACAACCCAATCAGTAACAAAGTTCTTATTCATTATTCTCAATGGGCAGTTTTGAGAATGCAGGGAATATTTCTAGTAATTACTTAGATAAGAGTCATTTTCCTGTACCTAAGCCTAGGATATTTTGTTCATTTCCTTAATGTGAGGATTTGACTCACCTTCCTAGGAAGAACACAAGAAATGCTGGCATGTGATGGAAATTCCGTGACAGCACTTCCTACAATATTTAAGGAGAAAGCTATCTAGGGATTTAAAAAATGTGTAATCATTTGAGAGCATGGCATGAATAAACATTGTAGCAGAAATCAAAGTGTGGTGTATTTCACATCTAGAGAGAATCGTGTTTAGCAAATGAATCACAGAGCTAATCACCAAAGAGTTAAGAAGTTTAAGATTTTCCAAACTTAAGACACAACAAATAAGTAAAATAAAAATATGGACATGAAAGTACTTGGACAGTTGAAGTTACAGTTGCAATTTCCTCAGACACAAGGTTTCTCTCTGGTCATTTTCTTTCTCTCGTCCTTAGTTTTTCAATTTCCAAAACCACCTTCTCTTACCTCATTGCTCTTGTCTTTCTAGCTGTGTTTGCTGTCCACCCTATCTTAGATATCTTGCCTCTAATGCTAAAAGTTTAAACCAGTAACCCAGCCTGAATAAAAAGAGGATAAGGAAACTGAATTTCAGGCGAGCTAGTAGTTCTAGACCTACATGGCATTGGTTTCTTAGTCAGGTCTATCCTACAGGGCGAGGACACATCATTTCTTGTGATAGAGATGACTTGATGAAATGGGCTCCCTTGGATGCTTCTTTGCCCAGAACATTATCTGCCTCTGTTGAAAATGGGGCTGAGGTGGGCCAAAGCGCTAAGGTTTTTTTTTAAAAAAATGCATTTGTCTTATAAGCCCTTACAGATTCTCTGGTACTATAGTGCATTGTTGTTACTATAAGCCACTGAGGATTTGTTTTTGAATGTGGTGTGGTATAAATCCAATGATGGATCTCAGGATTTTCTTTTCGGATATGGAAGTTCATCCAGTTCAGGTGCAGGATAATGCATCGTTCTTTGATCTTCTTGAGAACAATAAAAGATACAAAGCATGAGCTGGAAAAATATATTATCATGTGAGCTGTTTGATTACCTGCTTACCCTGAGTTATGGCCTTCAGGACTATTTGGTGTTTTGCAATAGTGTATGACTTGAGGAATGGCATAAAGCAATGAGCTGATAAACACTGTAGGTGCCTGGGGTTATTTACTCAGTCTGTATTCATTATTGCCCTTGAGACTACTGCTGCCACAGGATGTCTGTAGAAGGACTTGAGAAGTACACTGGAGAATCTTATTAAAACCCACAGAAAATGGGAAACATAACTAGGTAACTGAGGAATTGGGTATATATGAGATGTACCCAGAACATCTCTAACCTTTGCCTTTACAGAGATGGATGTCCTATCTCTACTGTAAGAAAATGAACTCTGAGTGACCCAATGGGTTCCATACTAGTCACTTCCTGTTCCTCAGCTTTAGGTTTTGATATATTTATTCCTGACAGGATCCAATGTCATCAGCAGAAGCATTCTTCAACAATGTACTAGCAAATTAAAATCCCATGTAATTATTTATGCAAAAGTAAGATTTTAGGCAAAGACAAAAATGTTTTAGTTTTAGCCCATCATTCTTAGGAAAAGTAATTATTTGGTTTTATTTTTCCTGTGATAGCATCAACTGCATTGCTCTGGAATTTTTCTGTTTCTCAGTCAGCAACTGCCTTTGAGCTCATCAAAACAAAAAGAATCCCACAATCAACAATATATCTTAGCTCCAAAGGAACTTTGCACTGGGCAAACTTTTTAGGAGACAGCATTTCTATCTTAAGATACAGCTTGTGATATGACTTTTTCTTTTAAATTTGGGTCAGAAAATGGCATTTTATTTCAAAACCAGATTTGGCATGCACGATTTATAGAATGGGGGGAAATGGAGAGAAAAATGAGGATGGGGTTGAGGCCTGGCAGTGGAAATAGATTTAAAATATATACTTTACTTTCTCTCTCAATTGAATAAGGCAGTATTCTATAAAATGAAACAAATCATTAAACCTGTTAAATGATGACTCAGGCCAGTGGTGGGTTCCTACTGGTTCAGACCGGTTTGGCCAAACCGGTAGTGGTTTGGTGGCCTGGGTCGCTGGAACCTGCAACGACCCAGGTCTGACATGCCCCCAAACCAGTTCCCTGGGCGGCACCATAGGTGCCTCCATCTTGTTTTTCCGTTCTGCACATGCACAGAACAATTTTAATTGCACTGTGCAAGCGTGCACAGTGCGCATCAAGCCTGCATGTGCGCATGCACACACACACATGAGCGAACCGGCAGTAGTGCCTGCCGGATCCCACTCCTGACTCAGGCACATGCATCTTTTCCAAGATGGGCTTTATAGACCTAATTACAGATGCCATGAAAGAAAAGGGATGGAAGAGAAGAGAGATCTGCATTCTAAAGCACAGATGATGTTTGGAGAGTATGACCCACACATGCAGTGTTTTTGTTACTCAGTGGACACATACATATAGTGGAGAAAGAAGTCAGGCAAGAGCAGAAGGGACATTTCTTAGGTCCATACTAACGACCCATTTGAGGTTTTTAGTTGATTGTTTCAGATCTAGCCAAGTACCAGGAAGAAGCGCGAGAGAATGTAAGCAGTTCTGTCCTGCAGCACTGTTTTTTCTTCTCTAATGTCTGAAGACATTCTGATTGCATCCTAAATATCACGTTCTGAGTTAATTCAGAGTATGTCACATAAATAACTATTCTAGAAGAAATCACTCTCTGTATATTAAAAAAAAACACCTATATGAAGTTTGTAGCATTTCTATATACCAGCAGAGGAAGTGAGGAGAGGAAGCCCAGATAACTTTTTCCTTCGTGCTTTCTATAGGCAAGTAACCTTCCCCATATTAGGACCCTTGGAATAGTCCAACCTGTATCAGTGTGGCACCAATTCAATTCAACTCAAACCTTTATTGTCAGAGTTCAAAATGTGTACAAAGAGATTGGCTGAGACTCCCAGTGTGGGAAATGTTGCATTAAGATGCTTTCTTCAAAACAGTACTAATCTAATATACCACCTCTTTACCCAGGTAATTCAGAATATAGCAGTCATGGGAAATATTTTTGGACATGTTCATTTTTCAGGCAGAAACACAACAAAGAAATGCTGTTTATCACAAGATTTCCATAGAAATAAAGACCGTTCCTACAAAGAGGCCACTTTACTCTTCATGAGATACTAGTATGCTCAGGACTGTATATGTGGGAATTGGCAACCACTGCTGTAACTACAGCTGGCAGGCAAAGAACAGGCATGTAGAAAGAAAAGGCAAAAGGCAGACATAAGGTGGCTGACTAACTATACATTAGAGCTGCACAATTCTGTTGAAAGAGATGCTTCAGAATAGAAGGAAGCGTATACAAAGCTTCTCAAATTGGAATCTGAAGTGACATCTTTTTCCAGATTCACATGGTTGCTTCAAAATCTATTGTGTGAATGTGTATGCAAGGCATTTCAGTTAAAGGATTTGCAGGACCCTTTTACACATAGAACTTAACTCACATTCACTAGTAACTCACACGCTTGGGGAAATTCAAGTCATATATTTCACTGTTTGAAGATTCATCAGACAAAAACTCTTGCTTTTATACATATTTGCATTCCAAACTACATAATGTAAAGAAAAGTTGAATCCAGCTGTCCAAAGTGAATAATTTCATTTTGCTCTCATGAACTGTACTATGGAGCAAGAAACTAAAGATGTCTACAAAACTTTAGCTTTGACCACTGGAAATCCTGTTCAGGCAGCTCAAGCAACACAGTCTGACTTCTGAGTCAGCAGGCACAAGTAAAAACTTGTTCTTTGTAGTGAAATGAAGAGCTGAGAAAGAAAAGAAAGCTCGGCATTTTTCAGGAGGAAAAATGTTATACTTAGTATTACATTCTACAGAGGTTTTTTGATGTTTCTGAGAACATTCACTGTAAGTGAACACTTTGATTTTCACGTGGGAGAGGAAGCATGCTTTAAAAGGTACTTCTATTAAGAAAATATAAGTTATGCATATTTTATGGCTTTCTTTCTGTAGTTTGCTTTAGAAATATGGTTCTCCTCTGAATATGAAAATAATATCCTTCTCTTCTTTATGGAAAAGTCTTTTCCTGTAATCTTGGCCTCAATTACATAATTGCTAGTTTGAATATCCAGTGTCCACTTTTTGAAAGCCAAGCCTCACTATGAATTGCATAAATCTTCACAAAGCTTAGAGATGCTGCTAACCTGCTGCTTTCTGACTCGGCTATAAAATTACCAGACAGGTTTAGTCACATCACTCAGGCTGCCACTTGATGAGAATATCAAACTAAGTCCACTGTTCCCAATCAGCCAACTTGTCTCACCTCTTGCTGGGAACCATCAAAACATGACAAATGATGATACATCCTTCAGAACTGGTGTTTGATGTAGTAACACATTAAAGGTTAACCCATGCATTTGAAGATGTTGAGGATGAGTAACATAGAGACTAATAATCTGACTGCATTTGGTACTTTTCTCTATTAGGCACTTCCACGTGCAACTTTTTGAAATGATGAGCTATCTATTCCTATTATGTCCAAGTGCTTTTAGGTATCATTTGGCATGGCACCAATTGTAGCAATTATTACTGGTACTGCAAAAAGTTTCTTTTTTCTACATTTGGTCAATCCCTCTTTGAAGGCCTTTATATTTCCCTATATATTTTTTTTAGTTTTACCTCAATGTCCCTTCTTCATCTATACATGTTTGCAATTACACTCCTATTGGGGTTATTAAGAACCACACAACTATTTTCACTGAAATGTAACTTATTTAGAATATTAACAAAAGAAAAAGAGCATATATCCCCAAATGTTAATTCTAAAAGTATGGCAGCAGACAAACAAAACAGGTTTTCTAGTTAATTTGGGATGGAATCAGTAAAACAGTTGTATATGCCTAGGCTTCAATAGTCACCTCACATTTGAATCACATGCATATCAATCAAAATAATGGATACCAATTTAATATCTTTATATTCATGGAAAAGCTAACATACATACTCCTATGCATGAAGACTGTCTATCTGTCCCAAAACTTCACAGGCATAAGATTTTTCCAACCAAAATACAGGGAACAGAGCCAGAAGAAATGTGACTATAATCTCCTAATTAAAAACAAAGATTATCTTCAGCATTTTTAGCCCCTATATTTCATTTTTTTCTTTTCCTTCTTTTATTATAATACAATGTACAAAACCAAATGAGCCTCAGAATAAACAGCATATCTCAATTCCATTAGGTTACAATGATTTTGGTATTTTGGCTCCAAACAGCAATTGTTTTCAATGATTAATCTATTTGTAACCATAATAGGTTATCTCCACAGCTATTATAAAACTAATATCAAAGCTGTTAATACTTTGTATATTCAGGTTGCAATCTTCCTGAATCTCACAGATTGGTACCAATTCCTTGTTCTTAAACTAGGAACACGATAGAGTGAAGGAGAAGAAATATCTAATGCTCATGAGCTTATATTGGCAGCCATGAGTTAGGAACAAGCATGCTAAAGTCAACTTATATGTTATAGCCTTCAAAAATTGAGGTTAGCAAAAATCCAGGCCAGTGACAAATATATGTAATAAGATAGGAAAAAAGAATACTTATATCATTTAAAAAATATGAAATATTTCTATTCAGGGTGGTTCAATGCACATGCAAATAAATGTAACTTGTCTGATAAATCATATAATTCATTGAATACATTTTTTTCCCACTGGGGATTCAGTCAATGCTGAACAATGTAGAAACTAGAATGTTTATTGCAGCTATAGTCTTAAAATTGTAGCTGTTTTACCATGCCACCCCGAAGTAAGATAAAATGATCAATCAAAATTACACAAAGATAAAAAGACTAGAGTTAAAAGGAAGATAAAGTAACACCTCATTTTCTATTATCATAGGAAACAGACATATGGTGTCCGGAAAGCCTTATCTATACAACACTAATATAGATATATTGCATCTTTCACAACATAACTAAAACTATCTTTTGTTTTCCTCAAGAGCTTCAGAAGTTAAATGGATTATTCTAGCAGATATCTCAAGCCAATATCTTTCACAGAGTGTACTTTTTTAAAAAACCAACCAACTGAAACCATCAAATCAAGGCTGATCAGTTTTCAATCCTCCCTCCCCTCTCCTTTCCCAGTACACACACACATACACACACACACACACACACACACCTTGCTCACTTGAAATTCCATTCACGTCCCATTCTTTGCTTGAATGCTTTGGTATCTGAGCATCACAAGACCATAAGAAAATTTAATGCATCTACCATCGGAACAGTGTAATTAAAGATAAGAAATACTGTAGCTAAAAAGATCCCATTCTTCTCCAGATTGGTATTTTATGGTATAAACACAGTGTATTTACTTAGATAGAAATCTCAATAAACTCAGCAGGATTTAAGTACATAGTAAGAGAAAGACTTAGCCTGTAACAATACTGTATATTTATTTTCTTCATTATTTTAAAGCATTATACCTGTGCAAATCCCAATTTACCCTCATGGTTTCAACCTGGCCTTGCACAGGAAATCTTCCAGCTAAATTGATATAAAAATCCTCTCAATGAAGTATAGTGAATAGAGCTTTTAGAAGGCTGCAGTCAAAAGACTGACCAGTTAGTTTAAGCCATTAAATGAATATAAATTGTATATGTACACACGTTTGTGTGTGTTTGTGTGTGTGTGAATATATGTATGTTTGTGTGTGTGTATACACACCCACACACTAACTTTCTTGAATGTAACTAAGTAGAATACCACATTTAATTACCAGAAAAAGCAACATGCTTTAATAAAAATATTAAGTACATAGTAGTGTTCTTCTGGATTTCATTCATGGACCTGGTAGCCCAGCAGTCTGTTTTCATACTGGCCAACTACTGGTAAATACACAAGGAAGCTCACTTGTCTTTCAGCAGATGATTAGATTATCTTGCCTTGGCATCTCAGCCAAGTAATGCTAGTGTTTTCATCTTCATGACTGAAATATAATAAGGATATTGAACATGAAAACACTACCAGGATTCTCCCAAGAGGTACCCCCCTCCACAGGTTGCATATATTCCTAAATGAAATGTCAGAACCTTCTTTATCATACCTTTTGAGTAGTATGGAAGGCTCTATCCTAAAAAGTAGGAGAAAATGTGTGGGGTCAAGGCAAAACCATCTCTGAACATTCTTATTGTACTTAAAATTGAAGTAAACAAATTAAATATGATGGCCATGATTATTCCCCATGTATTTAATATTGTTTCAATTCTTTATATTAAAATATTACATCTCATTGATAACTTCTGAAGAGGCCCTTGAGACCTTCTCCAGGGGTGGTTCTAGGGTTTTAAGAGTAATTTAGCCCCCCACCTCCAAAGCATGAAATATCAGGCATTTTAAAACAATAATTTAGTTCTGTAAATGAAGCTGAAACAAAAATATGCACAAATGTCTCATAACATTCACTGTAATTAACTTAATGCAAATGGTATATATTATAGAAACATTACACTGTCAATATACGCTTATGAATCATGAGCAAAAATAAACATGTTGTTATCTCTATTTAGAAAATTTCTAAAATATTAAAAGTGTGAAATAAATATACTACATATAGTAAGAAATCATGGTAGGGCCATAGAGATAAGAAGGCCTGGAAAAAACCCAGAAAAATTGGGAAAAAAATAGTCCATAACAGATAAATGTTGGTTTATTAGATGAGTAAAGGGAGATATCTTTTAAATCTCATCTAACATCTACTGACATCTTTAGTAGTATTAATTCATTAAAATAATCCATTATTTAGCAGTATATTATATATTTGTCTTATATTCAATAGTTCTTATCTTCATTGAAACTCAGTTTTTGTATTCTTCATTAATTTTTGGTTTTTCAATTCTAAAGTGCTGTCCATTTTAGGACAAGAGGATAATTGAAAAGTGTTAATGATTCTGTAACAATTTTTGACATAAAATTACAGAGTAGAAATCTTTAATGAAAGATTTATTGATTGAGTATACACTAGTCAATGTTGACTCTTAGCAACCATATAGTCAGACCTTCTCCAAAAGGATCTGTCCCCAATCTGGCCCTTCAGATCCTCCCGTGGTATGCCAATCACTGCTGCAAATGAGTTCATCTACTTTGCTGCTACTATAGTTGTCCTTGTCTTTCCTTGCACTTTTTCAAACATCAAGGCCTTTCCATAATCAATGAAGTGCATAGTGATCTATTATCTATTGGTATTCTTTGACTTTTTCAATTAAACATGGTGCAATAATAATGCAAGATACAATAATGTATCTTGTTCTTTAGCTTTTTCTAAAACCAGCTTGAACATCTAGCATTTCCTTTTCTATGCAGTGCTCTAATCTCTTTTGGATGTTCCCAAGCATTATTTTGCTAGCTTGTGAATTTAAGATTATTGTAAAATAATTTGTACAGTGTGTTAAATCTCTTTATTTGGTATTCATATGTAGACTGATCTCTTCCAATCTACTGACTACTGTGTCAGTCTCCAGATTGGTTGGCAATTTGTTTTTGTTACTCTTCTTTAATTGACTTGGAACTTGCATCTGAACAGTCTATGATCTTCCGTAATCTATCCATTCCACACTGCAGAATCCTTCACTGTATTAGGGTTTCCCATGATGTTTCTTACATACTATATTTCTACATTAATTCAGTATTTCCTGCATGGCAACTAGGTCTCCAAAGGTCTTTAATGTCATGTCAAATACAGGAGTATTTACCATTGCCTTCTCCCACACAGTATGAAAATATACTTTGCTGTTGTCATTAAAATGATTGTAGACCTTCAGCATCCTCTGATATTGCTGCTACCCAAGATATTTTTAGCTGGGAATCTGGAATGACCTTCACACCTTTGGTGATCCTATTGGGAGAACATCCTCTTGGTGTCCACTTCTGGCATTCTTTGCTCTTTCCTGCCAGGAAACCTCCTGCATAATGAGACAGCCCAACCGGACTTGAGGAGTTTAAAATTTATAAGACTATGTTATTTATCTATATAACTTATGGGAGTTGTATTATAGCAGCAGCAATGACTCAATGATTCTCATTCTAGATCAATATGTGGTTACCCGTGCTTCTTTCTCTCCTACAGCCAAGCTGCCACCTCAGTGAATTATTCACTGGACAGAAAAGGACGAAACATATTATGGGGCTTTGGAACTTGAGACCCATCATTCTCTTTCCCAAATAAGAAATCTAAAAATCCCCCAACTCCAAAGCATCTTCTATGGGTTTCAGGGACTCCATATAAACTGCAGCCTTAGCTGTTCTACATCTTTAGAAATCTTAAGCAGGTATTAATTCAATGCACATTTTAATTTCTGTCTGTAGATTTGGAAGAAATCAATAGAATAGAATGACAGAGTTGGAAGGGACCTTGGATGTCTTCTAGTACAATCCTCTGATCAGGCAGGAAACCCTATACTATTTCAGACAAATGCTTGTCCGATCTCTTCTTAAAAACTTCTAGTGTTGGAACATTCACAATTTCTGGAGGCAAGTTGTTCTATGCATTAACTGTTCTAACTCTCAGGAAATTTCTTAGTTTTAGGATGCTTTTCTCATTGATTGGTGTCCATCCATTGCTTCTTTTAGCCTCCAGTCTACTAATCATTTTGGTTGCTGTACTCTGTACTCTTTCTAGAGTCTCAACATCATTTTCACATTGTGGCTACTGGATGCAATGTTCCAACTGTGGTCTTACCAAGGCATTATAAAGTGGCATTAACACTTCACGTTATCTTGATTCTACCCCTCTATATAACAGCTCTACCCCTTTTCATAGTGTGTGTAAATTCCTGCGCAATGCATCCTTGTTGGTGAAAAGATAGAGTAAAGGCTTCTGTATTTCCCTTTTCTGCTTGTCTAAAATGAACCATTACAGTTTCTTTTAGTTTTTGTTAACTTTTACGGCATTAACCTTTTGAGCTGACAAGGACAGTTACATTTCCATTAGGTGACTATATAAATGGGACACCCTGCCACTGTCTCCCTCTCTACCCTGTGATTCAGGCAAATCTAATTAAAATAAGTAAGGTCTATTTGTATGGAAACGGCCTTTGAGTTATTACCACCACAATGCTACCACAATAAAAGGTGAAGGTAATTAAAAAAAGGAAGGAAGGAAGGAATCATATTGCTTAATAGTCTTTGCGTTTCACAATAGCTCAAACATAATCAAGTTGAAATGCATTTCTCTCACTTAGTCTCTAATTCTAAGAATTCCGCATTTCTAATATATGAAAAAGGAAACTTTAGAAAGGGCAAGGATTGTGACAACCAATTGTGCACAGCTTTTGTTTCTTGTCACATCAATTCAGCTTAGTTCTGTAACTTAATATGAGGGAACAAATTATACTGAATAGTTAGGCTAAGACCCATCAAGTTGATATTTAAACGCGCCAAAGCAACTGGGTGGAATAATGTCATTGTTTATTTTATACTTCTCAAGTAAAAAAAAAATATTGAAACATTAGAACCTAACCAATCCTTTGAGCAAACATCTCAAAACTATGATAGTAAACAGAGTTTCTCTATACAGGAAAGTGTATCTTTGAATATCAGAAGCTGTGCATTTTACAAAACATTTTACAAAGCTGTTTAAGTCTGATTTTTATTTATTTTTCAATGTTTAAAAATTAGGCTAATGCCACTCGAAATGACGCTGAGTGGCTTAACATAAAAAGAGAGGGAAGAAACCCACTCAAAGAATAGGTCATCTGGTGAGAACCACAGCCAACTCTCTCTCCAACCATAGAGATAAAAACTGACAAAAGGATTCCTCCCAATCACCCTAATCAAAGGCACGTGGGGAGAAAGTGTCATGCTATTTGTGCTATTTTGAAGATCAGTAAGGCAAGGTTCATGTACTTCTCCAAGGGGGTGCAGAGGACAGGTGCCATAGTAGCCTCTCAACTCTTACTTCCGGGATCCACAAGCAACATAAATTCTTCCAGTAGCTTGAAACATTATAGTAGTCTTTTAATGCTGGCCTTGCTCAGCACTTTTATCTTTGACTAGAGCTAGTGATTGTGATTCTTTCCTGCCTTCCTCCATGGTTTCTGACTTAATAAATTTTCTGCATTCATATAATACATTAAAATATAAATTAATGAAACAGGCTTATCTGCATAATACAGTGAATTGTAAAATAATCTCAAATGTTTGTCCAAATGTATCCATGAAAAGCACCTTCACATAGGTATGAGCACTAGTTGAAAATCATGTTAACTTGGTTTGAAGATCTGAACTCTTGTTTTCAGTCATTTTATTTGAAAACAGGTAAATCTTTTTTTGATAGTTGTGGGTATTTTTTGTTTTTGCAACATTGAAGCTGATTAACAATATTTCTTCCATTGGTGGAATGTTTCTTTGCCTCCCACCTTTGGACTGAAGTAAGCCATTTTGTTTCAACACAACCACTCAAAAAATAAGGATAGAAATAAAAAATATAATACAAAGCAACAGCTCAGCATTTGCAGGCTGACTCTTATTAAAGAGAAGACTTATGGTACTCCTACTTTACTTCTCCTTAGCCACAAGTGGAAGGAAGTATAAAGTCATATTATTAGTGAAAACTCATGATCAAGCATAGTTTTATTTTAAAGTAGAATTCTTGGATCCTGTGTTATTGCTTAGACTGTATCTGCCTCTTTCCCCCATTTTACCATGCAATCATGGTCAAAGATATCAGGAAAATAAAGATATTGATTGACAAACTACTGATATTTCAATAATGTTGGCATGGTCATCATGCTCTTTTTTATTATTCTTTTTCCCCTCAGACCAACAAAGTTTCCCTCCACAACAGCATGGGTACATTAGGAAAAATGTTTAAAATTCATTATATTTCCTTTTTTCAGTGAGCCAGATGGTGCAGAATTTTTGGGTTCTTTCTGATACATAGCAGCCCTGGATCAGATAACAGCAGAACACACATTTTATATCTTCCTATGGGACTATTGTAAGGACCACTGGCAAATTAATGATGATTTCAGTTTTTCAAACCACACTGAGTGGCAGGTCATTTGCAAACATTTTGGAGAATTGGGAAGTAATAGTGTGAAAAAACCTGAAAATGCCTAAAATCTTCCATGAACCCAGCCATGCAGATAAAACAAAGTACAACTATTTCTAAGCCTAGAAGAAACAGACATCAAATATGGAATATTTCAATATTCCCATTTTCTAACAATACAAATCTTCACTGTAATTACTTTCTTATCATTAATCCATTTGTGCATTTTGAAACCTGCAAGGGAAAATTAGCAGGTGGCACAATGGTAAAGAAACTATGGCATTTTGCCTATTATTATTATTATTATTATTATTATTATTATTATTATTATTATTATTATTATTATTATTATTATTTCTGGGGACTATTTTAAAGTTTACTTTCTTGTATCTGATGGCTGCTTCTGTCTGCTCTTGTTTTTTGATCTGAAGCAGCCCTACAGATGGAATATCCAGGGAGCCTGGACACTGTTGGATGGCTGGCTGTACAAAGACCAAAACTTTCACAAATATCCATTGGCCATCTTGGAATTAAAACAAATTCATGAGAATTTAGCAAATATATATTTCTCATTTTGAAGGACAGGAGAAGAATGACGAGCAATTTTAATTTGACACCAACCAAATTAAACTGGCAAAAAACACTCTCAGGTTGAAGAACTCTAGATGTTTTGAACCAAAACCTCTTCACAGAGAATATACAATGACTAGTTGGGGGATTATAGTTTTAAATCAACACGTTTGCTAATCCCCCAGCTAAGGAAAACTGTCTTAAAATTCCTCTACACAGCTCTAGTCAGAAGAAAGTGAGTGGCCATTGTAAGCCAGTTAGTGCACAGCTAGTCAATTTTCTTTTTTTGCAGAGATGATGCAAAAATCCACAGCTAGAAATCCAGGAGACACCTGTGCAGATTAAGGGTTTTGCAAGGAGTGAGTCACAGGAACCTAAAACATCTGAGGTTGCCATAAAGCTTGACATTGCATGTTCAGACAAAAAACTAGTTACAAAAGGAGCTGGCACCTAAAGGTTCGCCTCAAGTACTTGCAGGATCCTGGGAAGGTGAATTCTCCTGGACTCCCAGGCTGTTTCAAATATAGTTCCTGAAAGAAAACTGCAATCAGAAGGCAACTGAATTATTGCTAGCTCCTTTTGTAACTAGTTTTTTGTATTATTGTATTATTTACGGTCAAAGCCCTGCTTCTGTAAACAAGGCTGACCACACTGCTGGTATCATGCAGATGATTATGAAACTGCTGGTTGCTTCCAAAGAATCTTGTCTTATGAGACCAAGAGTACTGATTTATATAACCACTATCAGTCCTCTATTAACAATGCTATTTTCTAATATATGAATACAATATAAGAGAGGCCTTAAGGTGGTTCTGCCCTATCCCCCCCACTTGGTCAAATACAGATAGTCCTCTACTTACAACCACAGCTGGGACCAGATGTTTCACTGCTAAACAAAAGGGTTGCTATTTGCATCACACCCTATTTTACTTCTTTTTTTGCCAGAGCTATTAAGTAAAACACAGCAGTTAGGTGGATTATGCGGTCATTAAGGAAATCTTATTTCCCCTGTTGCCTTTGCTTGTTTGAAGCCATCTGAGAAGGTTGCAGATGGTGATCACATGAACAAATATATGTCGGTTGACAAATGCTCAAATTTTGATCATGTGAGCCTGGGGATGCTGTGGCAGTCATAAGTGTGAGGACTGTTTGTAAGTCACCTTTTTCAGTGCCATTGTGACTTTGAACACTCACTAAAGGAATGGTTGCAAGTCCAAGAATACATTTATTATCTTATTTAATCCAGAGATACTAAAGTCAATTGTGGCTTTAGCGGGTTCTCTATTAATCAAACTAGGATGGAAATATAGTTCCCAAAAGTTACAGGGCAAGCCAATATACCAATTGTAAGTGCTAATGCTTCACATTTCCATGAGGAGTTCGTATACTTTAGTGGATAAGGTGCTGGACTAGCAGGAGACTCAATTCTTGTCCACCTTCAGCCATGGAAACTCACTGGATTAATTTGCACCAGTTATTCACAAGTCAGTCCAGTCAATCTTACAGATTTGCTGTTGCTATAGGGAAAATAGGAGGAAGCACTACAAATGCTGGCACTAAGCTCCTGAATGACAGCCAAGATAAAAATCATTCACTCAATTAAACAAACAAACAAACAAACAAACACTCGTCCCTAGTTTTGAAGACTATATCAAGTCTTGGGCAGCCTTAACTAGCCATAAAGTACAAGATTCCTAAACTCAGCCCTTGATGGAGGCACCTTCCTTTTCACAGACAAATTCCCCAATTTTCCTGGATGTGTGTTACATACCAAACCTGAAAAACAGGAAACCAGTCCTGTCTGGACAAGATCTATAGCAAGTTTGTAGGATATAACCTGGAAGCAAATAAAGATTTCAGTTCAAAAGTGGTTCCAGTTTGAATTACTATATTGAAGGGAAAATCCCAGAATTATTATTAACACCAGAAGATAGGCTGGAGCTTCACTTTCTCAGTGTTGAGAACTGGCATGATACAATACTTAAAGAAGAGTAAACTACAAATTCCTTGACTGAAGTTTTATCCAGTCTCAGGTTCACTAGTTATTCAGAGGTAAAGTATGATTCCTTCTCCCTTACACCATTCTTATTCTAGAAATAATACTGGCCCATTTGATAAGGTTGACACAAAAACACTGAAATAAACACATCAGTTCCTCCGAATATTTAAGGAACTGCATCTTATAAAAATATCAATCAGAACAGTTCATCAAAGCTTTCACATATTTCTATAATTCATAGAAAATTATTGTGAATTACCATATTACATGTTCCTCTAAAAACAAAATCATATGTAAACTTTGTTGACCTCCTTTCCAGCTTATTATATACTTCTTTTTTAAAAATAATAATAATACAGTATTTAATTTGACTGTCTGAACCCTGTAAAAGCCATAAAAATTACCAGGTTTTTTTTGCTACACCGGCCTTGTGCTCCAAATTACAAAGACAGGCTCCTTTAACATAAAGCCAAACAGTAAGAGGCTATTTAAAAGGGGGGAAATGGCAATTAAAAGGACGAGGCAGCTTTCTCAAGGACAAGACAAGTCCTGCAACAGAATGTAGTTACAAGCAGGAAAGAAGAGGAGATATAACAAATTGCAGTGGAAAATTAATTACACAGATTAGCACAGATAAGGATGAGGCAGCATTCACCCAGGTCATAAAACTCATCTAGGGAGCATATAGATGGGAGGAGATGATGAGATATACAAAGGTCGGAACAGACAAAAAAGTGTTTGACACCCAGCTGCAATGTGAGAGGGCCTCATTATGAATTCTAGATACCTCTGAGATCAAAATTTAATCCAAAATGCTTCCAGATTTGCCTTTCTCCTGAAATGTAATAACCTTTTACCTGCAGATCTTATGGAAATGAAGAACTGCAGCACTTCAGCTAGCTGGGAAGGATTTCCTTTCCTGGAAGCTGGTGGAGATTCCTCTGCTAGCAAATACAGAGATGAATAAATCCATCTGTCTGCTTTGTGAAGCACGCTGAGATGCTTACAAACATTTCTGGTGCTATTCTCTGTACTTCCAAAGAGAGGAATATTTTGGGAAGAAGAGATATTCAAAGGCTTAGTCCTAAACATATTCCTGAGATGTTTTGCTCACAGATTTTCTGCCACAATTCATCATATTGTGTAATGGCTACTGAAGCCCAATCATATTTTAAGCATTTCATTAATAATAAATGTAGCAATTTTACATCTGGACATTTAGCGAGAGGACTGTAATTCTTCCCTTTTCATGGATGTTCTATCTCCCTGAAGACTGAACAAAGATCCCATGACACAATCTAAGCTAATATCCCATTGTTGGCAGGGCTGGAGAAATGCATTAGAAGACTTTTCAAAGTGCTGTATCCATTAAACTTTGCATCCTCAGGGGAAAAACTAAAAGCAAATCTGGAATAAAGTAAAGAGCATAAATTTAGCAAGAATAGGATTGCTGAACACATTTAGAGAGCTAAAGTCCAAGGAGATTTTTTTTTTGTCATCTTAACTAAAGATTAGCTGGCCACAATAAGACAAATGAAAAATCTGTTTTATTGTTCTGCCCCACTGCTCAAGCTAATAATAAAAATAATCTTAACAAGACCATTGCCTAAGTGCTGCTGTGACATAATTAAACAGCAGGCTGTCTAGTTATAGAGAAATCAATAGAGGCATTAGCATCATTTTTTTCCCTTTTCTACGTTGTTTTTATTCTTGCTTTGCGCACACAATTATGTTTTGGGTGAATCTTCTCTTGCAAAATTTTATGCATTTAAATGTTACTACTTTTACTGAAATAAAAAAATAGTTTGTTATACAGGTGTCACAGACAATTGTTCCAAGTTTAACTGCATGAGAGAAGAAAGGGAAGGATAGATAGATAGATAGACAGACAGACAGATACTTTCATACATACATACATACATACATACATACATACATACATACATACATACATACATACATAATGTAGATAAATTAATATACTGTAGATAGATAGATAAATAGATAAATAGATAGATAGATAAATAGGTAGGTGGGTAGGTAGGTAGGTAGGTCGGCAGGTAGATAGAGTAGGTAGGTAGGTAGGTAATTTCCTTCTCCCATATAGTAGAATATATACACAGATACTTGCCCTAAAATGCGCTACCCTTCTCGGGGTTCCTTCCAACATTACAACTTCAGATAAAGTATACTGGGCATAAGCAACTACTGAAAAAAGTTCTAGTTACAGCTTCTGATGTTGGCTTCATAGGAACTAAACACATTAAAAGAGATGGTTATACTCGAGAAACTTTCACCAGTATCAAAATTCTATTTGTAACCACAGGATGGAAAGAAAACCCATGTATATTCTTCATTCCCTCTAAGAAATTTAATGAATAAGGCCATTAAAAAGAGAGAGAAGCACAATAAGTAATAAAGTGAAATGTCTGAAAATGCCATTTAAATGTGTGACTCTCAAATAACACATATAGTGAAGTGAATGTGATGTACAGATTTGTCTCCAAGCAAGCTCTAAACTGTTCCATTGAAATAGTTTCTTTTTTTTCATATAAAAATAACCTTGATAAGGAATCTCAAAAACCAGCAGGTTGAAAAGATCATGAGATCTTACGGCAATATTGTATGTTTTGGAAATTAGTGTTTTATGCAATATGATTTATATGCAATCTAAGCCAGCAAATTTGCTCCAACTCAACTTTCCACTGTTATAACCCTAAGGAATTTTAGAAGTGTCTTCAAATATGGAGAAGAATGATGCACATAAGATTAAAGGGCTGTCAAGAATATAAATCAGCCAAGGAGATATGCAATGATGCAGTATCTGAAACTGCCTTTTGGCTTTATTTACTACTATCATGATGGGCTATAGATGTGAATATTAATTCTATCCCTTAAAAAAAAATCTTTAAATCCATCATGATTCACTAACTTTCTGAAGTGTTGCTCTTCCTTTACATGAATAAATGAATTCAGGTTTGCTTTATTTTTTTTTACTTTTGATAAAAACAGGCCAGTGAGGTTGTATTGTGTTGTTCCCTCTTTTATTTAATGGGACATTCCCTTTCAAGAAAACTGTAGAAGATAGCAAGATAGGTGTCTACATATGGTCTCATCTTCCACAGAACATGAGAAATTTCTATCTGTAAACATGGAGCAGCTTGAGCTCCATTGTGTCTTTACCACTTCTCCTTCCAGGCACTTTGATCAAATATGAAAGATTAACTGAATAAATAGGCTTTTAATAAAATAGCATAGTTCTAAATATTTTCTTTAGGTTGTTTAATATTCCTTTCTAATGATCCTGCAGTGTAGAACTGATTACACTGCCATGAACAATGTTAATTATAAAATGTTGTGCTTAACAGAAGTTTCCCAGTTTTTGCATCTTAAGCAAACTAAATGTACATATTGACAGGACAGCTACAAGAGACCACGGAATCTACTGAAAAGAACAACCTGACACATCAAAACAATACTTGTAAATCCCATATCAAGTTAGCTATTAAAACTGCAGAAAAAAGAGCATGTACAAGGAAGTAGAATTCTCAGGTTCAAGCATCCCTGCTTAAGGCAATTGGAACAGCAACATAAAACACAAAACCATTCAAACCCTTTAATTTTTAAAATGAGCAATACCCATTGAATTAATAGAAATGGGATTTTTTCTTTTTTTTTAAATTTTTTTAGGGATCCTGGAAATTGATCTGTTCCTAAACCCTTACCCTCTTGTAGTAATGGCAAAAGGTCTCATTTTAGAAGGGCAGCTAATCCTAATTTATTTTCCAAACAGGGTAAGGTTGGTGCTGCTCTAGAGATGTTAAGGATCCAATTGAAATTTCTTTGCCATGTCTCGGTCAATAAATTTTTAACAAATCATTTGTTCTGGGGAGTTAATGCTCAGGGGCACGACATTATAAGTCCAGAATCTATGCCTGCCCTTTGGGGAATATGTGTACTTTTAATCTTTTAGTGGAAAGTGCAATCGCTCATCAATTACCATGGATTTTTAGAAATGGTTATTCCTTTACACCAAAGAGCCCTACAGCCCTGTATATAAATCAGCTGTGCAGCCAACTTGCCTAAACCTCATAAAATGGCAACAAATTTACAGCTGTTGTCTTGTCTGACATGGTTGTTAATGTACATCATGATTAGCAATGCATCTCTTATGGCTTTTCTTACATTGTGTTTATTATAAATTTCTTATTCAGAGTGATAATTAACATTTGAAGAACAGAAGTTCAAGTCATTAAGTGTCATTATCTGTAACGAATGAAAAGACTCTCTGCATTAGACTTAAAAAAATAAGAACCTATTTGTGGCATCTTAAAAACCAGCAAGCAATTAAGACTGCATATATTCACATATACATCACATAGCAAATGCAAAATAAAGACTCCTGAATGGAAGAAAATTGAAGTATTAGTTAGAAACATACACTGAAATTCTCCAGATTAATAGGAAAAGCAAAATGAGCATATTGATGTTTGAGAATAATAATTTAATTCACATAAACACTAAACACAGAAGATGCATCAGCCTTAAATCCTGCTCTTACCTAACCCTACTAAAAGGTCAGTTGTAAGGAAATAGGACTGATAGAAATGTGGCTTCTACAGCCCTATAAATGCTCTTTGTGACCTCCTTACCTGTCATGATCCTCTGAGCTTCATATGGCTCCATATAGCCAGTGTTTTCTCCTTTGCCCATTTTATTGATTTCACTCTTGGCATCAAATGGGTCAGAATAGTCATCAGCTATTAAAACCTGAAACAGAGGAAAAAGGTAGACTCTTAGCTTTGGGTACTATTTTTAAACAGCCCCTTTCAAGTTATTTAAAACACTTCAAAGCATCACAGATTCAAAGTCGTTCTTTTCCATGATGCAGCTGTCCATTCAAACTTTAAATAGTTTCCCAGAATGTTTAAGTGGTCCTACTGCACCTCCATTAGTATGTACTCCACTGGCAGACAGGAGATCAATTTCTTTGTAGAGTCATCAGTTGTGGAAAAGGGTTTTACTAGTAATGCTTCTAAGCTCTATACTAGGACAACCTCAACCTTTTGGGAGCCAGGGACCAGTTCCATAGGTTTTTCCATGGACCAGGGTGATTGTGGTTTCTTGCGCTGCTTGGATCCTGTGTGTGCATGAATGGTGCTTTGCTCGATTGCGCAACCTGGTTACTGGCAGGCTATCGACTGGTACTGGTCCGCAGCCTGGGTATTGGGGTCCCCTGCTCTATACTGTGTTCCTAATATGGGTTGTCCTCGTCTTACAACTGTTTCCTTAATTCACATTTATGATGCCCACAAAACCAGAACGTTATGGTAAGTGTAGCACTCCCAGCTATGGTAAATGATTGCACCCGATGGTCATGTGACACATGACACTTGGCAATAGGTTACATTGTGATCATGTGACTGTGATTCATGATCAGTTTTATGCTGGTTCCTAGCATTTTTTTGCCAGTTTTGGTGAAAACAGCCCATTCAAATGAATAAATTCCCACTTACGACTGCCACCATTTGCTTAATGACTGTGACACTTGCTTAAGACCCATGGTATTTGCTTAATAATCACAGCAAAAAAAAGATATTAAAATTATTTTTGGTCATGTGGATGCCTCAACTTACAACCAATTTCCAGTTCCAATTGCAGTCATAAGTCAAGGACTACCTGTAGATATTAGGCAAGTCCTATTTGGATGCTCCCACAGAGCTATGAAACATTTTGCTCTGTTTTTGGCTGAACACAACACCCCTTAAGAAATTTACTAGCTGTATACGTGTGTCATAAAAAGCTATCTATGGTTGAATAAAATTAATTAATCCCACAACTTTATTTTATTGTCTTTAAAATAATAAAACTCTGTTGATTTAGGCCATCAAGCTTAATGCCCTGCTCCCTTAGCATTACAGAAAGGAAAGGAATACCCACACAACTAGAAATGACGACAAATGGAGAAGAGGACATACAAACGGATCTACTTTTTTACAAAAGCAAAAAATAATAATCTCCAAGTGAGGGGAGTGAAGAACAAAAGGGGGGGGGGAGGGAAAGGGAGAGAGACAGAGACAGACAGATAGATATGGAAGAAAATGATTTTACCCCTAATGGCTGATCTCTTCCTCCAGAGGTTCCCCTAACAAAAACATTTCAATAGGCTGTTATGAGAGATGAAATCACTCCAGCATCCAAGACTGATTTTTCAATCCTTACATTTTTCCAACAAATATTTATTTTCAGTATGTGACTGGAATTTCTCAATGGTAAAATTTTTCATGTTGTATTGGATAAAAATTTATCTTTTGACAGAATCAGCTAGTGATCATAGATTGAAAGCGCTGGATTGAAGTTGGAATCAGGAAATAAATTAAATAATGCAAATCTAGGCAGTTGATGGATGAGGGAAAGAAAGAAGGAGGCAATATACAAAGTCACAATACACGAAATCTACTTTTGTGAAAACAATCTAAATTTAAAAATAAGATATTATAAACGATATTTTTTTTATTTTAAAGCTATGTCTGCTGGAGGGAGGAGATATCCTCCTTTTGCCCAATGTCCAGTAACCCTAAAATCACTGCAAAACTCCAGATTTAAAGCATCTTCAATAGATGATTGTCCAACCTCTGTTTGAATACATAAAATGAAAAAAATCCACAACTTATCTGGCAATACCGGTAGATTCCACTCCTCTTACTGTTATACATTTTTTTTCCTAATCACCACCAACAACATGTCTTTCTGTAAAAAAAAAAAATAATAATCTACCCTTTGGTGTTAAAAAGAAAAAAAGATCTTGATCTTCTCCTGTGTGACATCCTTTCAGATATTTGAAAATTGTTACTATAACTGTCTGTGGGGCTCTCTTTTCGGAGATAAATAATCTTAGCTCCTTTAATCCCTCTTTTTAAGATTGACTTTTAAGATTCCAATCATTAAGGTGGCCCTTCTCTGAATCTGAAACAATTTGTCTGAATTGTACTTACAGCGTAGAATAGGAAGTAGTACTTGACCAACAACAACCAAAAAGTGAGTGTAATTATTTCCTTTGATTTAGAAATTATGCTTCTGTTGATGCAATCTAAAATGGCATTTGCCTTTTTTGAAGGAATATATTTATATTCACTTTAGTATCAACTACTATTCCATGTTCTTTTTTATAAATATATTATATTCCATCTATCTCCTCATGTAACACACCAATACAAATGTTGAAGAGTGCAAGACAGAATTGGGATTTCTCTCTCATCACTCTCCTTTTCTAAATAACCACTGTGCCTTCTGAGCACAATTATTTATTTGAATTCTGCATTTATTATTTTTACAAACAATCTGAGGCGGTGAACATATCCACCACATCTTCCTTGTCTATTTTCCTCAAACAGCAACCCTGTGAGATGAGTTGGGCTGTGAGAGAGTAACTGACCCAAAGTCACCCAGCTGGCTTTCTTGGCTAAGGCAAGTCTTGAACTCACGATTTCCTCCTTTCTAAGACTGGTGCTTTAGCCATTTAATTATCATGTCATCCAGTCCAGAGCATAAACTGGCTTCTCCATAAGAACATCAAGATACATTTTATGTATTACAAGTAATTCTCAATTTATCATCAAACTGGAACTTCTGTTGCCTGGTGAAGTGGTCATTAAGTCAGTCACATTCAATTTTTTGTTGGAATTGTTAAGCAAATAATAGTCTTTAAATGAATCACTTAGTCATTAAGCAAATTTGGCTGATTTTCGCTTGTCAGAAGTCACAAATAGCAATAGCAATAGCAATAGCAGTAGACTTATATACCGCTTCATAGGGCTTTCAGCCCTCTCTAAGCGGTTTACAGAGAGTCAGCATATTGCCCCCAACAACCTGGGTCCTCATTTTACCCACCTCGGAAGGATGGAAGGCTGAGTCAACCCTGAGCCGGTGAGATTTGAACCGCTGAACTGCTGATCTAGCAGTAGCCTGCAGTGCTGCATTTAACCACTGCGCCACCTTGGCTCTTGGTAATCATATGACCCCAGAATTGTCAAAAATACATAATAGTGCTCAAATTTAGATCACATTGACTATGGCGACGCCACAATGATTATAGGTGCGAGAACTGGTTGCAAGTCACTCTTTTGAGCACTGCCATATGTCTGAATGATCACTAAATGCATAGTTGTAAATAGAGAGCTATCTATACAGAATTTAGAAGCCTTTGAAATATTTTGTGCTTGTTTGAGCTGTCTAAAGTAATTTACTAGATTTAGGATCTGTTTACTTTTTTAATATGTTTATCCATTTTTATCAGCAAAGCCAGAAACAAACCTTACTGAATTATAATTAGTATTGCTTCTTAAATATATTTAGATGGCCTCTAAAATAGCATTTAACTGTACATTAAAAGTACTAATCAAGCTTAGTATTTTATTTAAGTAATAAATTTGAGCCCCGGAATTCTTCATCTTATTGCCCACTGGGTATACTTACTATTTTTATGAATTGTCAATAAATTTGTTTACATGTTAATCTAAGATAATGATTTTTTAACAGTGCTCTATAGTGAAGTTGACAAAATAGTTGAGAGATATGACTTGCAAGTGATCTAAAATGGTTAACTCTAAATTATTCTATAGTAGCAACAAAAAGACATTCCTCTTCATTTTTTTCATTGTTAAAGACCTTGATCTCTATGAATTTGTATATTTAAGCCTTTCCAGTATCAGATTAATGGGACGCAACATGATTTCACTTGCCTGTACTACCACTGTGCAGCTGGCTTTCCCAGGCCCTAGGCATTAGTTTACATCAGATTTGAGGTAACAGGCTGGACGTTTGCCTACATTTCTTCTAGATAATTTCCTCTGAAGACCAATAATTATAACAAAGCTTTGCAACTATCTGCTTTATACCCATCATTCAGTAAGGCAAGTACACTATAAAGCAGGTCTACTTATGTTCCACATGAGCTGTCCTGTAACTTACCCAGAATCCCCTATAGTGTACAATGGCATTGAAAAAGATAAACTAGATCCCCCTAACAGACAGGGAGAGAATTCCAGAAAAAGAGAATTCCAGGAAAGCACTGGCTGTGGGAATCTAGCTCCGAAAGGACATTTCTTTCTTTCAGTAGCATGGCCAAGTGTCATATATGAAGGGAGAGTGCAGATTAATAGGAAACAAGAAGTGACTACAGCTGAGCTAGAGAGGCCTTTGTGTGATTAAGCAAAGCAGCTCTTAACATCCTAATATTCTTCAGAGCCCCTCCTTACTCTTACAGGAGGACAATTTCCAGAGTAATTATTGTTTCATCTTCAGGGTTGGGTGTTTTTTTTTTTTTTTTGGACCACTCAAGTGTAAGCCAACTCTGTCCCTCATTTGACATGTAATTTAAGCTGTATTCAAGGGGTTCATTAAATGCAAATTGCTAAAGATGACAAGTGCAAAATGAGGGGGATGCCCCCTTCCTTCTCTTTTTTCTTTCTCTCTCTTCCCCCCCCCCCACCTCCATCCTCCCACTAAGCATTTGTAATGACTGGCTGATTATTGCCACTTTAACAGTTCACTTAAAGAAAGGCCGTCTGCTCTGCTCTCGCTATCTCCTGTCTATGTGGGTCCAAACTGTAATCAGCAGTGCTGTCAGAGCTGTGTCAAAGGCCGGGTGCTTAGCTCAAAGACAACAGTGTGCATCAGGCAAGAGTAATTTTTCCCCTTAACAACAGCAGGTTTTATCTGCAGAGGCCCTGCAGCTGAAAACACCATCCATTTACTTCCCTGATTGGCTGCTGATAGATAAGTATCTTGGGTGCTCTCCTGCGCCCCCTCCCAGCACAGGGGTGACACCATAATAGCTGCCTTTCTTGGGGTGAGTAAGAAGTCTAAAATGAGGAATGCATTTTTTTTTTAAAGATCATTCAGCTTTCACATTTGCCAAAAGGGGGGGGGGATGAGTAAATTAAACTTATAAAAAACCCTGTCAAACAGGCTAGTGTTAAATGCTCGTTTTGTTTTAAGGACTTCTCAACCCGGCAGCAGCACATCACAGCTTTGTTCAAACTGGAGACAACCTCCCTCCCCTCCCCAGTAGGCATTGGAATGACAAAAGCCCACAATTCCTAGCCAGGATAAGAACTGGAACTGGGTTGCAAGTGCTGAAATGCTGGAAAAGAAGGCAAGGCATCATATTTTGAAACACTGATGAAGAAAAGATGATGCTTGTTAGAACTGTATTTTCCCTTCTCTCGACCCATTCCTGTGAAGTAAGCCCTTGCCACTTATTACTTTTTCCCCCCACTGTAACAATGCACTAGTCATTTTATTGTCAATTTAGCAATTCTTCTGCACATGCCTCAAACCTGTCTGCCTTTTTAAATGTTAGGTAACATTTCCCAAATAAAACACCTTTGCATAGGGCAGAGGACAGAGACTTCTCAAAATGTAATTCTGAAGTGGCAGCCACGTCCTGCAGAGGGAATTGTTCATTTTTCATTGTTTGATTACAGAAGCAAAATTCCACGAATAGAATCTTAGGTCATTGTCAAATAATGAAATTCAATTGCAAATCAAGTAAACCCATTACTGCTAGATGATAATATTTTTTGTAAATATAAAATGTGACGCAAAGTTCAAGAAACTAAACGATGCTTCCCATTTTAATGTGAGAAACCCAGACACAGTGAAAGAGAAAGGTGAAAGTAGTTATACAGAGAGTTTAACAAATACTTGCATTTAGAGATTACGAG
Source organism: Thamnophis sirtalis (assembly GCF_051295495.1). Taxonomy (NCBI): domain Eukaryota; kingdom Metazoa; phylum Chordata; class Lepidosauria; order Squamata; family Natricidae; genus Thamnophis; species Thamnophis sirtalis. Next base: position 102,205,460 of record NW_028261385.1, on the reverse strand, counting down.
ATTAAATAATTGGTTGCTGAACTATATGTACCCCTGTGAATGGTAGAGAACAACATGTGTGATTTATATACACATTATATATGCCCCCAGCCACCTCTAATATTGAATGAGGGGGGAAAAGCCTCCCTCCTTCCTTTTCTACCAGATAATATCAGGCAAGTGAAAAAGCCAAGCTGCTGTTTACAAGAGACTGTTCTTAAATTCACAGAATATTTGACCACTACTGATTGAGTTAAATAAAGGACTTTCAAGGAACTGGTGAATCCAGACCAAAGCAACATTCACAGAGATACTGAGATTTGTAGGAAGTACCACTCAATGCAACTGGACTGATGAATATTCAGTAAACCAAGACTGATGTTTTAACTATCATGGCCTGGTTTTAATCTGCGTAACAATTAGACAAGACTGGTGGATGCTTCTTAAAAACCTTTCATCAATTCAAAACTCCATTATTTTAAATTAATCAAGGGATTAAGCTATTGCAAAAGCATTAAGGGGGGGGGGAGAAAATCAGATAATCTGGATAAATTTGGTAAACCTGGTCCCTTTCTAAGGCAGCCATATATCTCCATTCTTATTAAAATTAGATAAACAAATTAGGAGCTGTCAAAAGATCTTCCAGCTGCCGAATTCTATTTCCGTTTAAATTACAATTTAGAACTTGTAGCTTGGATAAAGCAGCTGGCCTGTGCCGACACATGGTTTATTTAATACTTGCTTACAGATTTTTTTAAAAGTTTAAGTCGGGAGCATGGGGGCCTGGGGTGGGAGGGACTGGAGGAAGGTCCCTTTTGTTTGTATGGCTGAGTTTTAATAATGCATTTTCAGTTGCAAGATTTTAAAGGCACATTCCAGGTTTAAAACCAGACAAGATGTACCTGGAGAAGTATTCATTTCAAGCAAAAATTAACCTAATTCCTAAACTCAATGAGAATGAATTAATTTTCTCTAGTGTTGCTGATGCTGGAATAGAATAGACAGAATATGTATCTTCATTGACTAGCGATTTGTGCCTGGTTCATTTACATATGGATCCTAGAACTTAAATAAAAAAATCCTTTTAAATCATAACAATGATTATGTAGCCTTCCATATATTCTGATTAATCCAGGAATTATCGATGTTCCTCCCCCCCTCCTCCCACATGTAAACTGAAGGTGGAATCCTGAACTCGGTTGTTTGCTTGCAGATATTTCATTGCCCAAGTAGGTAACATCATCAGTGCTAGTGAGTCTGGAGTTTGCTCTCTCATTATATACAGTAGCAGTCCAAGTCTGTAAGCAAACAATCAAGCTCAAAAGAGCACCAAGGACTCCTCACGTCAAGCCTGATCTACATATATTCTCTTTTATTCAAACTGAATGTGGCAAAACACAGCATGAAATGCTTTCCCCAAAGAAACCAAGAGACATTTACCATAAGATTACTTTTCAAATTAAGGGCTTTCATCAAAATCATTTTCAGTGAACATCAATTTTTTTAGTATGTATTATTTTGTAAAGATTGAAGGACAGCTACACAATTATACACAAGTCACAGTGATAACCTCCATCCTAAATTACTTTAAAAGTTAATCAAAATCATGGGGGAAACCTATGAATTGCTATTAATTACTGTGCTATATTCAGGTTTCAAAAACAAGATACTTAGGAGCAATAACAAGAGATTTGCTTCTGATGAAAAAAGGATGGTTATTACCTCAACTCTACACCTGTTTCTTATTCTTAAAACCAGATGCCATACTAGCTGAAGCTCTGGTTTGTTCTGGCAAAGCTCTTCTGGCCTTTGCAATATATCAAATCATTTTGGGTTTTAAAAGTTTTCATTAATACAAAAAGCATACAAGCAAAGCTGAACATCAAATTTGGAAATTTCAACACTTTTCCAAATGAGCATTTCTCCCCACCCCCACACATACACTTCTGAATTTCTAATAGGAAAGAGCAAAGAAGGAGAAGAAACCTGTGAACAGAATCTACAGTCTTGTTCTTTTCAGCCAAATGACAAAAATGACGTTGTAGCTGAAGCTCCTCCTATTTTGAGGGTGTGTGATATCACAGAGCATGTTAAAAAAATAGTGGGGCTTTTATTGGCAGTGCCATGATGCTGCTTTCTGTACTTTGGCCCCCTTGTCCGTTCCCCACCACCCATGGATAGCAGTGAGATCAATGCAAAAGAGGACTACAGATTCACAATTATTGAAGTCCTTTAGCTGTTGCCATTCTATCAAATTTCCAGGCTGAATTGTGAACTTTCCCCAGTTTGCATCCCTTTACAAGACCTTTCAAAACAAAACCCGTCACACTGACCTTTTTCTTTTTTAAAGACGTTGACAGAGATTTTCTAGGGTATTATATACATTGTGCGGTTTTACTGATCTGGCAAAGAGCCTTCCTTGGGCATGACCTCAAAAAGCAACCACAAATTCAATGCAGATGCCAGAAATTGGGTGCTTCCAACTGCCTTTCTGCAATTCAAATATATCAGGATGGCAACTTCATTCTCTCACAGGGAGGCTCCGAAGACCACCATGCCTTCTGATCAATAGAGCAAGGATCATTTTTTTCATCCTGCCCTTGCCTACTCAGCAAGAAGAATATTTGTATTTCAGGTGTAAAACCCACTTCTAATCTGTTTAACTGCTTCAGAAACCAGAGGCAATTACACCTAATGGAAGTTACACGTCTCCATTAAGATTCATGTCAAGCAACTACAGATAGATTTTTCCTCCATAAAGCTCTAGCCCCTGGGAGCAGTAGCACAGGGGATACCCAGGAGAGAAAGTGGAAGACACTCTAACAAAAACCATTCCGAGAAATATTTCTTGGGATAACAAAGTAACAGAGTTGGAAGGGTCTTAGTTTAGATTGAATCTAAAGAAACTTCTCCATTGTAACGTTAGAAATTAATGCAGCCAATTTATTTTTCACAGCTTAATTGTCCCACAATACTAAGACCAAATGTACACTCTTCTATACTTTTCCCAAAAGCTCATAGCTCAATAAGTAGGGCTACCCCTCCTCCCTCTTATAACAACTTTGTGTAGTGTCTTAAAGAAAGAAGGTCCTCCCTGCAACATTTGCACAAGCACCTCTGAGTACTACACAAAAGCTCTCTTTTGTTTCTTGAACTGCCTACTGCTGCTTTTACAATGAGGCCTTGTTAATAAGCCACCATTCAGTTGCCCAGTGTAAACTCCTCTATGACTTTTCCAGATATGCTGACCTACAAAGCAAACACCACTCTAGATTGGATGAGAAGCAGTAATATGACAGATTCACCTTTTTCACATACATCCAGTCTTAATCTGGTTTCTTTCCCGGCCAATTTTGATTAACAAAAAAAATTTTTTTTTAGCAACAATAATAAAAATTTCTGGGAGAGATCTTACTTCCCAACAAATTTGGCCAACAACATGAATTGCCACAAGCCCCTCTGTAGGGTCATCAGTTCTCTTGCTTTTGCACAGAGATTTCAGCAATTTGATTTGTTTTCTGTCTCTCACACTCTGTTACTATATTACTTTTTTCAAATCCCAAAGGTCAAAATCTCACCCACTGCATACATATTGCCAGATCAGTCACATTTTCAAAACAGCTTCAACGGGCTGATATCTATGAAGTATTTATTAACTCATTGAAGACTATGTCATCTGGAACATTCTCTACCCAGAAGTGAAAATATCCTTAATAGACTGTGGGAATTCAGTAGACATAATATCTTTTGACATCAGTAAAATATTGGACTATGTATCTGACAATTGCCAAGATAGTTAAATGTGGCTGGATAACCTGACAATCAAATGTATATATATCTGATTTGATAATTGTATAAAACAGGGATTCCCAATCCATGGGCCATGGCCACTACTGGGCTATGAGCCGTATGGAACCCGGCCATAGAAATGGGGGGCAAACACATACACTTGTGTATGTGATGTACATCCACTTGCACAAGCACACTCCATTTGTGCAAGCAACTTGCACACATGCTTGCTGCTCATGCAGATGGAGCTGCATGCAGGCACACTTGCCCACTGCTTGCTCAGTACCATCCCCCCCATCTACAAAGCCGAAAACAATTGGCAGCTCTAGTGTAAAAAGAATGTCATTGTTCTTTCTTAAATTGGAAAGAGGTACCAGATGGACTACAACAAGGATCAGTCCTAGAACTTCTATTTTTGAATATTTTTATTAAAAATTCTGATAAATATGTAGAAGTAATGCTGATCAGAGTCAGATGATACAAGATCGAGTCGAGTGGTGCAGTTAATACTCTATAAAAGGAATATGCTCAACCTGTGCAACATAACATTTTCCACAAGAAAAGTGGGAGCACTGTCAAAGTTTGCTCTGGGATTTGACATTACCCCAAAGTAAGCAACTATGATATTGCAACATACGATGATAGGGTGATGAGATATATTTATCTTCCAACCCTATCTACAATTATTTTGTTTGTTTTACTGGGGAGAAGAAGTGTCATGGAAGTTTATTTATTATTTTAAGGGATTACAATATTGTAAAGTTTAGAACTTTAAACTTTAGAACTCTTCTAGAAGAGAGAAATAACACATTGAAAAAGAGAGTTGAAAATGACAGTAATAAATTTAACACAGATTATACTTGGTAACAAAAATGAAGTTCCTGGATACTGGATAGGGAATATTGATAATAGTCCTTGGGGAAAATAGCTCTTGGGATAGTAGATTAAAATTCAAACAGCCAGCATTTTGATGAACTGCAAGGAAGTTTAGGCTGCATCTACAGGAATATAATTTCCAAGTTATGCAAAAGCAATTAATAATCCATTCTGGTCATACTTTGCCTTGAGTGCTGTGTCCAATTCTGTTGCCAACTTGGAAAAGAAAAAATATAGCAAATTCAGAAAAGCACAATGAAGATGATGTAATAACTACTGTAGCAATTGCGTTCAATGAATAAAGACTAGAGGAGCTGAATATATTTAGCTGAATATAAAAGGTAACTAACAAGGGAGGATATAATAGCACTCGTTATATACTGTACTTGAAATGATGAATCGCATTCTAAACTATGGGACACAAAATGATTGATTTAAATTACATGAAGGCAAAATTTGATTGAGTGTTAACAAAAATTTCCCAACAAGAACAGAAGAACAAGTTTTGAAGCGAATGATGCCCTTTCCTTCATAATTTAATCTTTGGTGCATAAAATTATATTTTCAAGTATATGAAATGATGACTGGATAGTTTGCTTAATGCTATTTATTTTTTACTTCTGGGTGTTAGTTTTGCAGCACAGTGTGAATTAACATTATCTTAATTAGGAATATATGTAATTTAGCCCCATCTGTTTTTATTGAACAAGCCCATGTTAGTATAGTTAGTATATAGTGCTACCTAATGTTGCTCACTTTTCCACTATTAATTGTTTTCCCCCATATTCTCTAATGCAGTACAATGGCATCTGGATTGCAAAACTCCCAGTAATCATTAGCTGGCAATAAAGAATTAAGAGGCTTAAGAAAGTGTGATTGTCCTCAAAATGAGTGTTGCTTGACTGCTGAGGAAGCAGAGTATAGATTTGGGTGGACACCAAAATATAGTGAATTATAGGGCAACACATATTTCTTCATTGTGAAGATAACATGTAGACTGACCTTGCTTGTAAAGATAATAAACAATATTTGGCACAAATTAAGAGACATGAAGGCAGATGGCAGAAATCAATGACAGTAAGGGAGGAACTCATACCCAGAAACAGACATTAGATGAGCATAATAAAATATCCCAACATAATATGTCAATTAAAATGTGCATTTCCATGTTATTCAATTGTCTGGTATACTAGCCCAGAGCCTGAACATTTAATGGAGAAATTGATCCTTAGCCAGTTTATCCATAAGCTAAATGACATTCTCATCTGGCAAAGAAAAGAACATTAAGATTGTCAAAGAATATGGAATTTTATTTGAAAGGAAACATACCGATCTTCAGCTCTAACAAATTGCTTGGGGAGACAATACTCCTATCTGATAGGTTTTTTTTTTTTTTTTAAAGTGTATCTCATACTGGATAATTTTCTGGTGAAATGTTAACATTTGTCCCTTTTTCAGACTTTTCACAACCACAATTAAACTTTTCAGCACTTGGTAACTTGTTTTTTAATGTGCTAATAAGTATATTAAATCTGCATATTTGCTTTTTTATATCTATTTTTATAACTTTATAGTAAAAAAAAAAAACCTGCACAGTAGGCTTTGAAAAACAGTAACTGGTATCATGAATGTGAAGTTATAAATGTGAAGGAACAAATCAATTAATATTGTCCTTCCTCTCCTTTTAGGAGGAAGAAACAGAATATTTCAAATCTTGATGAGGTTCAGATTGAACTGTGGAAAAGGCAAATGTTGTGCATGCGTTAATAGCAAGGGCCTCCAGCATAAGCGCACCAGCGTGCCTAACAGCATAAGCGCACCAGCGTGCCTATAGTGTACCCATTATTTGTACCCATTTCCTTTGTTCTTATTCATGTTTATTCTTATTTCTGTTATCTTGTACATGAGTGTTTTTTAGTGTCTTTAGTACAAACAGAAGCATCATTTTACCCCTTTCAGGAGACCAAACTAAATTGAATTCAGAACCAAGAATCAGAGGTTGGTTCCTACTGGTTCGGCCGAGTAGGTAGTAACTCGGCTGGCCATGCCCCCAAACTGGTTCTATTGGCGGTGCCATAAGTGCCACCATCTTGTTTTTTGCTTCTGCGCATGTGCAGAAGCATTTTATAGTATGCCGCATGTGCACATAGTGCACATCAAGTGTGCACCCACAGCACCCACACCCCTGCAGCGCGTGCCTGAGCGAACCAGCCGTAGCAGCAGCCAGAACCCGCCCCTGCCAAGAATCCCCTTCAACTCCTAAGAAAGTAGGCTAAGATATACATGCAAATAGACAAATCCTTCCCACTTCTGAACAAAAAGAACACCCATACAGATTTCACAAACATTACAAGTAGTGCTACAAATAAAATCTCTCTCTCTTTTCTTGATTGCCACAAAAAGTTATATCTAGTGAAGGCAAGTTTTTTCCAAGTTGATGTTTGGCAAGAATCTAAAACAGTCTAGAAAACAGTGATCCTCTGAAGTGATTTGGAATAAGTAGCACCTACTAATCTACTAAATTTAAACTGAGCAAAATGCTTTGCATAAATCAAATTCAGGACAACTATTTTAAAAACAAAACAGTTCAAATATATAAGTAATACTTCCATCTGGACTGATAACCCAGAACAGAACTACAAGTATATACTTCTGATTTATAAATAAATGGACATTACATTAATTTATAATATATGAATATATAATTTACCTTGTTATTTTTTATACTGCATCTAGATCTTATTTCTCACTGACCAATGTAAGTTTTATCTATTTAGATACACCAAATTCATGGTCTGTAGCACAGTAGAGACCCTGTTAGCTATCTGATCACATGGCTTTGCCTTCATTTTCAACTAAGCACATCACATTCTTAAAACTAGCAACTGGATTAATTTTGTGTTCTAACACAGTTGCTCTCCTAATCTTAGGGATTAGTCTGGATATAATCTTATCATGATTAATTACTGAATAGCAGGTGGATTAGGCGAGCTCATTACACAGAGGGCTTCACATTTAATCCACATTTCTGGCTGTCTACACCAGAAATGTACCAATTACAATACTTATGCTGCTAGATATTTTTCCTATGCAAATCCAACTCCATATGTATGCAGTCACTTGTTTTCAAATGTTTTTCAGAACCATATCAAACAAATCTGATTTGTTCTGTCTGATGCCAACTAAATCCTGAGGTCAAAGCCACTGCAGATTTTACTGTTTCAAAAGGAGGGAGAAGGAGAAGAAAAAGAAGAGAGAAATACTCAAACCACCAATTATTTCCCCATCAAGCTTTGATTCAATAAAAAGTTTGTCAACATTGACTAGAGATCCAGTAAAAATTTCCTGTCTCAGCATTTCAAGTAAGAAAGACTATAAATTTTGCACAAAAACAAAACTGTTCAGGCTAAGAACTGCATTTGCACTTGATCACTAGGTCTAATTTACAACTCCCTTGTGTAAGTGATGCATAGCACAGTGTGCTGCTCATATGCCCAATCCCAGTGAGCTACATGCACATCTGGATTTCCTGACTCTTCTCTCTGATTTGTGAAGAACATTTTTAACAAATTTAATTTTGGGGTTTTGTGAGAATTACCCAGGCTGAAATCATATTATTAACCTACACTGATTTGACTTTGGCTCTCTGTGTTGTATAAATCTAGACTGTGATTTGCAACTGATAGCTGTAATTTCCAGCTTAGTCTGCTATATAAAAAGCCCAGTTTAGTCAATATATTGTCATGAGAGAAAATGGCCAGCAGTTGAATTTATGTCCAACGACAAAATGGTAAATCTAGCAATTATGGCTTATTGAGCAAACCATGATTTATATACTGTATCACCTGGTTGTTTTTACCATTATTTGTTGAATAAGCTAGAGTAGCTGTTTCACACAATATGGTTCAGCATTTATGAATGTAAGAAGATTTTGTTTTGTAATATGAGATCTCATGAGATTACCTACTGAAATCTGAAGGCTGATCTTGGCAATTAAAAAAGACTCCATATATTTTTACCCAGACTAATCAGTTCATTCTCTGCCACTTATGAATGCTGATATTGTAGAAGACAGTAGCTGCTGCACTTCAAGTCTAGAATGTCTCTAGGCCAAGGCTCACTCGTTGATCACTAGGCTTTCATATCAGTGCTGCCAAGAAAAATTAAAGGTATAGGTTTGACAGAAATATTAAAATTATTGATTTCTTAATTTTCAGCTTGTTCTCAAAATAAAGTTGGGCCACTGCCACACAAAAAACCTGAAATCTGCACAGCTCACAATGCATTGAACATGTTTATGCACATGGATGCACACACACAAAGCAAAATCAGCAGCCAAATCAAATACAGATGAAACTCAAAAAATTAGAATATCGTGCAAAAGTTCATTTATTTCAGTAATGCAACTTAAAAGGTGAAACTAATATATGAGATGAGTCATTACATGCAAAGCAAGATAGTTCAAGCCGGGATTTCTCATAATTGTGATGATTATGGCTCATGAAAACCCCAAATCCACCATCTCAGAAAATTAGAATATTACATGCAATCAATAAAATAAGGATTATACATAGAACAATATCAGACCTCTGAAAAGTATAAGCATGTACTTGGTCAGTACTTGGTTTGGGCCCCTTTTGCAGCAATTACTGCCTCAATGCGGCGTGGCATGGAAGCTATCAGCCTGTGGCACTGCTGAGGTGTTATGGAAGACTAGGATGCTTCAATAGTGGCCTTCAGCTCTTCTGCATTGTTCAGTCTCATGTCGCTCATCTTTCTCTTGGCAATGCCACATAGATTCTCTGTTGGGTTCAGGTCAGGCGAGTTTGCTCGCCAATCAAACACAGTAATCCAACAGTCATTGAACCAGGTTTTGGTGCTTTTGGCAGTGTGGGCAGCTGGAAAATGAAGTCAGCATCCCCATAAAGCTTGTCTGCGGAAAGAAGCATGAAGTGCTCCAAAATCTCCTGGTAGATGGCTGCGTTGACCCTGGACTTAATGAAGCATAGTGGTCCAAAGTCCTGTTGCTCCTTGGTCCAAAGTCCTCTTTATTGATGAGAGCAACTTTTGCCAAAAGCACCAAAAACTGGTTCAATGACCATGGGATTACTGTGCTTGATTGGCCTCTCCATTCTTCCTCCATACTCTGGATCCTTGGTTTCCAAATGTACATTAGTCCCACATTTGGTGGATTTGGGGTTTTCATGAGCTGTACGCCATAATCATCACAATTATGACAAATCATGACTTGAACTATCTTGCTTTGCATATAATGAGTCTTATCTCATATATTAGTTTCACCTTTTAAGTTGCATTACTGAAATAAATGAACTTTTGCACGATATTCTAATTTTTTGAGTTTCACCTGTACATTAGTCCCACATTTTATAATCATACAGTATCCAGACCCCTAATCCTAGATTCTTGGCTTTCCAACTGATTAGAAGGATGCTGATCACAAGTGTGTAAATGTGCATGTGTAGAAGAAAAAAATTACTTTACATGGATACACATTTTAATAAATGCAAAGCTGGACAAAGCTTTGAGCCTTAGATGCACAGTTGATATGAAGGAAATGTTCTTTTAAGTCTGAACGGTGGTTGTGCCAGTTTTCAAAGGACATTGCCCTGAGGATCACATATTGGCTTCATCTACCATCTGAACATGCTGAATCATACCTACCAATGAGTAACAACAAGCTATATGATGGCATGAGAGCACCTAAGGGCCAGACAAGCTCAGGCATTTTACAGCAGGAAATAATTATTTATCTTCTGCCAGATTTCAAAAATTACCATGAAGTGGTTCCTCTATGCAATTGGAATAACTGGCTATTTCAAACCCAAGTGAGCACTAGCCACAACTGCCATGAATGGATTTTAAAAAAAGTTTCCAAATAAGGAAGTATTCCGTGAAAGAACAAGATAGAGCTCCCCAAACTTGTGCCTTCCAGATATGTAGGAATTAAAACAAGGTTTCCTTCAAACTCAATTCCTGGTGAATGCCTCACTTTGTGGCTTTTTAGCTAGGATCAAGTGTAGTGTGTGTATTTGCATGTGTAATTTCTGCTGATTTCATGGATATGCTCATGTAGTTCTCTTGACAGCAATACAGAACTGGTTTGCCTCTTCTAAGTAGTTCCCACTCAAGCTAACAACCCCTCCCTGGAGGCCTCCTCACTAACTAGATCCAATCCATCTTACCTTCTGAACACAGGCAAGGTCAGGCTAGACTAGAGCTTCCCTAGCCAACCCTGAGGTTTTAAAAGACAAAATAATGAATACTAAATATAATATTCATACACTCATATATTTAATATTAATATTACATCTAGCACAAGTCCAAGTATTCAGTCTGCTTCACATTTAACTTTTCACACGGAACCTTTTTTTAAAGTCATGTAAATATACAAACAACAATAATGTTGGTTATTACCTTTAAAGCCCTACATGGCTTAGGCCAGCGTACCTTCCGAGACTGCCTACTGCCACATACCTCCCAGCGGCCAGTAAGATCCCACAGATTGGGCCTCCTTCAGATGCCGTCAGCCAGGCAGTGTCGGCTGGCAGGCCCCCGGAGGAGAGCCTTCTCTGTGGCTGCTCCGACTCTTTGGAATCAGCTACCCCCCCCCCCAAGATCCAGACCATACCCACTCTCATGGCCTTCAGGAAAGCTGTAAAAACCTGGCTGTTCTGGCAGGCCTGGGGCTGTTGACCTCACTGTTGAGGTCCAGCCCCGATTAGAATGAATGTATGTGGTGTTGTGATTTTAAACCGTTTTTCTCTCTCTCTTTTTTTTTCTTCCCCCCCCCCCCCTTTTTGTAAGCCGCCTGGAGTCCTTCGGGATTGGGCGGCAAATAAATTTTATAAATAAATAAATAAAATAATAAATAAAGGGATTGTTGAGCATGAGTTTCCTCTTGGTTTATTTCAGCCAACCCCCCCCCCCTTTATTAAACCCATTTATAACCCATCTTTTCCTTTCTATAAAATTCAGAATGGATTACCCAGCATTTCCAGTCTGATTCCCATTCAAATCATGTGGCGTGAGCATCATTTTGCACGGCCATGTCACCTTCCGACCATCTTCAGGAAGGGACTGAAAATATGGATTATTAAATAAACGAACACCTCTACTGCCTTGCATATAACAGAAGATCTTATACTTTCCATAGAAACAAAGACAGTTCTGCTCTTATGTTCACGTGCAATCTTCCTTCCTTCTGAAACTGATTTAGAGGGAGACTTTCTACTGCCTTGGATGTTGACCCTGATGGTGGATAGCAAACTGATATACAGGTGATCCTTGACTTACAACCTCAGTCGTGTCCAACTTTTCTGCTGCTAAGTGAGACATTTAAGTGAATTTTGCCCCACCTTTCTTGCCTCAGTTATTAAGTGAATAATTGCAATTGATGAGTTAGTGAAACAGTTGTTAAATGAATCTGGCTTCAGAAAATCACAAAGGGTGATTACAGGATCCCAGGTCATGGCAACTGGCATAAATATGAGTCAGTTGCCAAGCGTTTGAATTGTTATCATATGTCCGTGGGTTGCTACAATGGTCATAAGTATGAAAAATGGTCATAAGTCAGTTTTTTCAGTGCCATTTGAACGGTCATTAAATGAACTGTTGTAAGTCAAGGACTATCTGGATTTTCTAGTTTCTGCCAAATCCAAAGTCCTGTCAAACAAAAAGCCCAAATAAATCCTAGATTTTCTTCAATCTCTGTAGAGGGGTGATGGTGGAGGAGGAAAGGACAATCTTTTCCTATAGCTTTAGGCTCAGGGTTCATCATGCTCAGTAGAAGTCAGCATTAAAAAATCATGTTATTTCAAAAATGGCCTGAGCAAATAACCATGATTCCTCAACATGGAGGTTAAAAAAACAAACCGAAAAACCCTTTACTTGAGCAACTATGTTGACTTGTCTTTAATAAGGCTACAAGGTCATGTAACTGAAGGCTAAGGAGGCTTCAAATGAGCAATGTGATGGTTTTGTTCTACAATTTTTCTACACAACTAGCAAATGCTTTAGCAACAGGCATTAATAAACATTTCTAAAATAGATCTGTGATGTTCCACATGCCAGCTAATAATATAATGTTCAAAACACATTCATAGGCGCTGAATTAAAGATATTTTAAAATAAAGCACTCTTGACAAATCTGAAGAATGTCTACACTAATGAACTACTTTTGGAGACCCCAAACACGAATGAAAAACTGCAAGTACACTACCCAAAGCATCACTATAATCTTGTTGTACAGCATTCTTTTCCAACCTAATGCTCTGCAATTATGCTGGGGTTGCAACTCCCAGAATTCCTGTCTCCCCAGGCTGGGAAAAGCTGTCTGTTGATTCCCACAGAATGACAGTAAGATCCAACTGGTCTGGCAAGCAGCCCATAAAAACTAGGTATGCAGCTTACAGTATATTCTAAAGCCTTTGCAATGTGCTGGTGTACTTCAGCAAACAAGCTCCTACAAAAAAACTTCCGTGATGGTACAAAAGATTGAAAACCACTGTTCAACTCGATTATCATTATTCTGTTGGAAAACTGGGTCAGACCCAAATCACAACTGTTCATTAAGCTAATAGCACTTCTTTGACTGCTGCTAGAGATCCACAAAATCTTTCCACTTAAAGAGTTTCTCCATATATTAAATGAATGAGTGTCATGTTCCAGGAAACAGATGCCAAACCAATTCATTTTTTTAAAATAAAAAGCCTGTATTACTTAAATTTCAGTGAAGCTGAAGATGGGATTTTAGAGTTCATGTCCAAAAGTCTTATGCCTGTTCCAGACAAATGGGGACTACAACATATATGATATAACCAGTCTTTGAAATTGCAAATAGAGAAAGATTACAGAAAATGAAATGTTTATTTTAGTGCATGAATTTCATTAGTTTACAGATGACTCTGTTATTTTATTCACTTGATATACTGCTGACAATGACATTAGAAAATTTCATTTTCTAACATCTATGGAGATATTCCAAGCCTCCATAATTATTCTTACTTACTGAAATGTCCCAAAAATATGACAAACCATAAAGATGGGTTGTTGTTTTACCTCTTTGTCTTTCCCTTGTCTTCTTCCCCATTTCCCCCCTCTCATGCTATTTCTTAAGAGTTTTGTCCCATCTATTTCTTTCTTTTCCTATCTTTGTCTCCCATTTCTACTCTCTGTTTCTTAAATTTTTCTGAATACTTGTCAATTTTAATTAATTCCTGTGGACATCTATGGAGATTCTCAGTGATCCAGGTCATGGTTGTCCCAAAGGTGCTTTTTCAAAAAGCAACCGGAGTTTGTTTTTTCTTGAAGACGTTTCGCTTCTCATTCAAGAAGCTTCTTCAGTTTTGACAGCTCTTCAGCAATTCAGTCCGAATTGAAGAAGCTTCTTGAATGAGAAGAGAAACATCTTCAAGAAAAAACAAAGAAACTCATATTCCTCTGGATATGATAGCCATGAAAAAAAGCAGTGTCTTTGTCACACTAGCCATCAGTGATCTTTTTTCATCTCCTCACTTAGCTCTGCTACTTGTAGATAAATCTGAACTGAAAACTGGCATTGGTCTAATGAATGATGATGTCACAAAACCATTTCCCCTTCCATTAAACTGGTTCTTCTACTACAGCATCCTTCAGATGTTAGAAGGGTACTCTAACTGAAGAAGGAACTAAAGCACCCTTCAGGACCCTTCAGTTCAATTCCCAGATTTTTCAGCAAAGGTCTCAGTTCCACTAGGAAGACCAGACCAGAAAATCAATTCCAGAGGAAAGTTAAAATCTACTTTTATTGAGAGTTGCTACAAAAACAGAATCTTGATGGATTGGTTGGATTGGGCTGCACCTCTTCCCGCTTCATATAGTTCAGTGAATTGGAGAGGCTTCTACCTGAGTTGCTTCCAAATGTGACCCTGTTGTGGACTTACAAGCCCCTTTGCCTTCATAGGTTCCTTCATATTTTCATTCAAAGTCAACTTCCTTACTTTCTACAAAAGGTAATGACAACTGAGGAATTCTAGTGCTCAAGTCCAGCTATTTGGAAGATGTCCAGGTTGGGGAAAGCTGGCTTAAATCAGCTGAGAAAAAAATCCTTAGTAAATAGTTGGAAATCATCCAATTACACACCATTTATCCCCCTCTCCTTTTTCTTCATTGTTAAGAACAAGAAAAATTATTTGCTGATCTAACAAAATATAATCTTGTCCATGTTACACTTCATTAAGATACTTCAACAGCATTTCCTATTTGTCCATAGTATATAAGGCAGACCTGGGCATTTTGCAGCCCTCAGGCTCCATTCAGCTCTTCAGCTGTCCCTGTCCAATCCATGGCGTCAGTGGTGAGAAGTGGGGCAATGATGGTGGTGGAGCAAGACTTTGGCAGGGGGAGTGCTATGGAGATCAGGGCATTGATGGTCCTCCACAACAGTCTTGAAAGGTCCCTCCCAAATCTGTTTTTCTGTCTATGTAATAAAGATTTAATTGATTGACTGATATCTAATGATTTTTTTTAATGTTCACATTGGTTTATTTTTAAACAGTTGGGTTTTTTTAAAGGAAAAAATGTGCAATACTCAATATGTTAGCTTACCAAATGAAGCTGAAAGCTGCCTTCAAGCTAAATGAGTTCCTAGAGCCCAGGAAAAGCATGGCTCTCTAAGGGCCACATAACAGACATAGCCAGGTTTCCCATAATAGAACCAAAGCGCCTGTACCTATTTTTAATCTGAATACTACACAAACTGTACCAGCAATTTTGGACTTTCTTATATGTTCACTGGCCATTCACTGCCTTCATTCCACTTGCCCACTGCAACACCACTACCCCAAAGACATTTAAGTAATTGTTAAGTATTTACAATTGTTGTAAGTATAAATATAAAATAACCTCTTGCTCTGTGGTTACAGCTTTGTTTGCATTTTTCTATAATCTATTATTTTTATTCTAATTCTCAAAACCATATATAATCTTTTTTTTGTTTCCCATAAAGTCAATAAGGGTTTTCCAATCATTACTAAATTTGGACAGGTTCCAATTTCTAATTAAAGCAACGAAATTGGTCATCTCAGCAAGTTCCATCATCCCCCTTTGTTTTTTTTCTTGGGTACAGTGGGACACGAGGGTAAATCAACTCCTACAGAGGATCTTTCTCCATTCCACCCAGGAAGAATCACTGCCACACAGGACAATGGACAGATTTCAATTTGTATTGGTGACAATGAGAATATTAGAGTGAGCTAATCCAGATTAATGAAAAGAAATTAAAGAAAGGAAAGGAAAACATTTGTAACAAACATTACTACAGATATTCCTTAGCATGTTTGAAATAAATGCTTTTTCTTCTTTTCTATAACTGGGAACATGATGAAGTTATACCTTTGTCCTAAAATAGAGGAGTTTAGTCTCTGTGTTATATGTGTTTGTCACAATCCAGAAGTGGGCTGCAGAGCTGATGCTATTGTCTTTTTGGGGAGAAGGGGGAGAGGGTTGGTCTTTTTAAAATTCTGTTTCTGTGAACTTTGGAATCATAAAGAACCATTCTCTTTCGGTAGCTTGTTTGTTCAGACATTCTCCCCAGCTATTTCCAAAGCACCAACTTTACATACAAGTTGCTACATTTGCAAGCATTTGGGCTTTAAATTGCAGCCTTCATGCTTTATTGAAGATTTGCTTACAGATTCCAATTTTACGAGGGGTTGTGAAGGGAATTAAAACGGTATTTAGTGGGGATGGAGACAGACTGGGGCTAAAACTCAACTAATCTGAACAGACAATAAAAGCAGGAGAGAAATGCATTTGAATGGATTTTGACAAGGTGTAGATGACACAGGAAGAAAAAGTGAGCAGTGTAGCAAAGTTGGGCAGGATGTTAGGAAATAACTCCAATCATGGGATGCTCTGATGTGTTAGATGTGAGGATGATGCCTGTGAAAAGAGCATTTGGTGCCTTTCTTCCACCAATAAATAAATGAAAGAAATCCCAAATTGGATGTGATGGGCAGTCTCTTGCCTTCTCACTTGCAACATACTGAATATGGAAGTCAAACAAGTCACTGTTCTTCAACACTACCATTGGTAAAAAGCTATGGTAAGTGGCTAAAAATCATTGAACAGAGAGACATACTGGCTCTTCATGTAAACTGAGAAAATGAGAAAGAACAATTTTCAAAATAGACATGTTGAAATTAGTGGAAAACTACACTACTAAATCAACAGACTTGGCCTTCTAAATCTAGATTTAAATCTGCATTTGAATCTAGATGTGAATTTAGAAACTAAAAGCAAATCTGTTGAAAAAGCAAAAAGAACAGTGACTGAGTTGGAATAAATTTTCATGACCCACACTTAACAATATCCAACTGCAGTACAAATATTTTGCAAAGCCTAAAATACCTCTATTTATAGGGCAGCCGGCCTGTTTGAGTGCAAAGACAAGAGTGAGGCCCGTCTGTCCTCCGTTCTTAGCAAGAACTTTTTATATTATATTATATTATATTATATTATATTATATTATATTATATTATATTATATTATATTATATTATATTATATTATATTATATTATATTATATTATATTATATTATATTATATTATATTATATTATATTATATTATATTATATTATATTATATTATATTATATTATATTATATTATATTATATTATATTATATATATATATATATATATATATATATATATATATATATATATATATATATATATATATATATATATATATATATATATATATATAAAGTCAAGTGTTTCATGTGATACAAGGCCACCCTAATAGCCAACTTCATTCCAGTTTGGTGACTAATGAATTATCAACATTGATAAACAAAGGAAATGTATTCATTGCTATTTAGGATCATTTACTTTGTTTAGAAAGTCTTATTAGCAGCTTTGTATATATTAGGTTGTGTTGAGATGAATGTTTGCTTGCCCTAGATTTTTAAGTTTTAAATATTTAGTTTCTAATAGGATTGTAAAAATTAATGATGCAAAATGAAATATTTCTACAAGAGAGATTCCAAATGTGATGCTCCTGTTTGTCTACTAAGTGTCGAAGTCCATATTCGGAGGCAGAAGTGGCTCATGTTCCTGTAGAGGAGAAGAAAGGCATGTTTCATGCTGCTTTAACTACCTTCTGAGAAAGTTATACCTTCCAGAACAAAGAATGCTTAGAGCATTGGCTCATAGTTTGTATTTACTGACACCAGTAAGCTTCCCCCCCACTGCAAAAAAACAGATTTATTTTAGTAGCCCTTCTAGGAATCAGAGGGAACAAGGGGAACAGTCCTTTTCCACCCTTCATTCTGATTGGGAATTTTCTAAATTCTATATTCTATATTCTCAAAAAATGGTGAACAGCCTATTTTATGTCATAATTTTAAGCTTAACACATCTTATTTTGCAAAATGTTCATCATTGACCAATAAAAATACAATCAATGAAATAAACAACACAAAACTATCCCCTAACAACAATAATTATTAGCAACCTTTTGTGGGAAAAGCTTACACATAATATGGCAAAATGTTGCTACTTTTAGCAAAATAAATTTATCTTGATTATTTAACGGAAAGTACAGATAAAAGCTAGAGTGCCCTGTAAATTTAGATAAAAAAGGAGTAAATGTTAGCTGCTTATCACTTACTGTGTCATATTTTAATAGAAAATTATGCAATTTTGCATATAACCTGAAATAAATAAGATTGGGAGGCTTCCAACTTAGCTTCACTACTCTACATGACTGCTTCAGTCATGTAATATTCATCCTTTCCCTTTCACAAAATCTGGAAGAAAACTCTGTAAAGAAATACCGTTAAGCTATAACTGGATCCAGAAGAATAAGTATTTAGATGCACCAGAGTAGAGATTACTGTACCACAAAAATTAGTATGCATCTGTAAATTCACTCAATGAACATTAAGGCAATAATACAAACAAGGAAATTATGCTCTGTGGATTTGTAACTAACGTAACATCAATGGTGCTTTAGTACAGCAATCCCTAAAGGGAAAGTCAAGCTGAATAAGTATGTGGAGGATGTTTTTATCTTTGTGGAGACTGAGAATTTATGCATGTTGGAGTTGAGCTTATTACCCTATTTGCTTCATTTTATTTCCATTTGGTTCATGCTTTTGCATATAATAATGGAAAATGTGTAATTCATATATTATGTAGCAGATGGGGTGTTAAATCTGAATATGGAACTTCTACCTTTTATTCTACCCTTCCACAAAATTCACTTGAAAAGGCCTTAATGGTTTTATATGTAACCAAATGTTATGTGAATAAAATGTTATTCTAGCTCCAAGTTACAAAATAAATAAATAGAACATTGATAAAGGATGTGATAACATAGCAAAAGTAAGTTCTTTAGGTTTACAATTTTCTTTGTCAACTACTTCACTTTAAACCAAATGATCTGTCTCCCTCTCTTTTGCTCTTGACCTGTTTCATATCAGAGAAATCCATCAATAAAGAGACCTTGGTATAAAGAAGTTTGTTCTAATGCTTCACATAGGCCTTGTTCCTTGTTTCCTCTACTTAGGAAATGGAGACTGAATTTTAAAAAAAACCTATCTTTAATTTACATTGATATAAGAGACATGTTGGTAAAATCAATGTGTTTATATTTTAGATAGGTCCAAAAGTTAGCATATAAAATATCCCCAAGTTAATATATACAACAGGGATGTCAAACTCGCAGGCGGTAGGCCAGATGTGTCACACACTAGCCACCCCCCCCCCCGTTTAGCGAAGAGAAAAAAGTTACAATATCTCATGTGACAACAATGTGACACCATGGGTTTGACACTCCTGGTATACAATAATGTACAGCGAGTCAAGCATCATTTGCTAGCCTTCTTGGTATACAATAACAAGATTTTATTTTTAAAAGTTATGGTAAATCTACAGTAACCTTTTATCTTTGAAGTGGTTTTGTCCAAGAAAGGGAAAAAAGAATCAACATTACAATTTAAGCAGGTTTTTGAAGATGACAGGTGAGCCTGCTAATACTCCTTTTATGGTCTTCTGAAAACTCCTCTCAAACTT
This sequence comes from Thamnophis sirtalis, assembly GCF_051295495.1. Taxonomy (NCBI): domain Eukaryota; kingdom Metazoa; phylum Chordata; class Lepidosauria; order Squamata; family Natricidae; genus Thamnophis; species Thamnophis sirtalis. The sequence continues at coordinate 102,185,735 of NW_028261385.1, read as the reverse complement.
CAAGGCAGGTTTTAGGAGGCAGCTAATATACCAAGACAAACTTGAAAAGGATCTCTGTCCCCCCCCCTTTACTTTCTTTCTTCCCAAAGCAAAAGCAGAGGCAGCATCAGTGGATGACATGCAGTGTCTTGGCAGAGAAATTGTCTCAGCTGGATTTGTTGGTGTTAACTTCTAAGGAGACTGCTAAAGCTTTGCATGTCTTTGGCCAGAGCCATGGAGCTGCCAGGTGCAGCAAATCCCCTTAGATGAGTTTCAGGCTTTAAGCTCCCTGCAAAGGGAGAGTCCACATTTCGGAGAGATCTGATGTGGGAGATTTTTGGCTCAAATTGCAGACAGTCAGTTCAATGTGAATCTTAGCCTGCTCATTGCGTTAGCAGACACTTTAAAAGGGAAATTGGGGGCAGGGAGAGGAGAAAGGTGAATTTCAGAAACTTTCACTGGCCATCTGCTTTCATTCAGTCCCTGTTCATAGATGCTTTGAACCATGCAGAAACAGGATTGCAAAGAATATGGTAAAATACAGATAATGAATAATTGTAAGCATAGCTTATGCATGGCCATCTAGAATGATACAAGTGTTTGCATCCTGTTTATGTAGCTGAGATGGGATGGCTGGAAAGCACTGAGGTTAAGAGAGTTTATGTAAGTATGAAATGGATAGGAACCAAAAATAAAAAAAGAAACCATTACAACTTAATGTAACTCTATTGTGCTGCTGCATTTGATTTAAGTTAAATCTGGCTTGGAAAGATGTGGAAATAGGCAACCAAAATGATCAGAGATTTGACACTACTCTTCTAATCAGGAAAGATTAAAGAGATTAAAGATTAAACTTTTTTGTGGGGAGAGTGATGCTAGTAGGAAACATGAAGAATAGGTAAAAGTTTAAGTACAAACCCAATGCATTACTACTAATGGAAGAAACTATACAGTACTAACAAAATCACAGAGAATAAATCTACCAGTGCTGTGAGCTATGCTAACTGAAACAGAGGTTCCATATTCAAAGGCACTGTGCCTCATTTACCAAAGACTTGGTTCAATAGATCAGGATCAATCACTTTCTTCTCCTTGTGAGTTTCCCAGAGATAATCTGCTATAGGAGATTATATGCAGGCCATTGTGAATCCTTGTGCAAATTCAGGGCATAACTTTTGCATTTTGTGCAGGACTGGACCTGTGGTCTGAGCATAAACAGGAGTACAGTAGCCATTCACTATTTTAAAGGGTTATCCCTGATCTCACTGTGCCAGAAGCAGCAGTAAGAACCATTTCAACTTTATTGATAATTCCCATAGGAAGCCTTGTAATTGGCAAAGGTAGATGTGCTTCAACCAAGGTTCTTGTTGCTTTGAAGTTGCTAGTTCATATTTGTTTTGCTTTGTTACTTGAAAATGCAAAATTGATGGAAATGAAGGTTTTGAGCATCTGGCAAGCCACAAGCAATTTCTGACGTATCTTAAACTGTGGAATCCCGTCTTAAACACACTGAGATGTCTTCCATGAAACTCTAGAATGCTGGCACAAGGGGCCTTTGTATATATCAATTGAAGACCTGCAGAAGCCTTTCCAAACTTGTTGCAAGAGGACAGCTCCCATTATCCCAGCTGGCCTCCTGGGCCTATTAATGTCATACATGGAAGTAACCAACTCAGGATAATTAAGACAAATACAAAGGCCATAGGAAGCAGCCCTCTTGACAAGCTGCAGTCCCAGAGCGAACAAACCTTGATTCTTTTCATCTTTATCCCCCCCTCCTCCCAAAGTTAAGCCATATCTCAAAGAAAAAAAATAGACTAATTCCCATTGCTGTTCCTAATACACACAGCTCCAGGTTTTACACCAGCTGTAGAATAAGTTTTGGAAACAAAGGATTCTGAGGACAAGTGCATCTAGAAAACTCAAAGTCTCTAACCAGAATTGTGCTGCTGTGATTCAGGCATTATTTAAAAGAGAGAAAGTTGTCCACTATTGTTTTCAGTATTTTTTTTTAGATCTATAGATGTCAAAGTCTAGGCAAAACTTAAGCTTTATTTATTCTATCTCACAAGAAATATCCACATAAAACCAGTCCAGGTGGGAACTTCCCCAATACCTAGTTTCCAGCCACAGCTAACCTTAGGAAATACAGATTTCTGGTACACGCAGCTCTAAGTACAGACATTTCAAAAGAGAAAGGGTGGCGCCTCTTTGATTTTAAATAAATTACAGATTTCCTTCAGTTTTTGTTCTGGCAGCTCTAGCTATGTCATTTCGTATCACACAAACTTAACTTTCCACATTCAGCAGTGGAAGGATTTTATTTATTTCTTATATGTATTAACTTGTCATAGCCCAAGGGTCTCATGAATGAACTTGGATGGTATATAAAGTTTGTAATAGCTTTTGAAGTTATTAAGAAACTGAGCAAGCAGCAGAAAACTCTTCCTTGCATGTTTAGAAGACTTTGTTAGAAAGCAGAAGGGAGAAAAAACTAAAAGGAGAACTACTCCTTGGAACTACTGCATTCCGAATTTTTATTATAAATATTTACAATAGAGAGTCTGCTGAATAGAAATCAGTTTTCTTTAATAGAAATTTTTACAGTACATCTTACCTTTTATCGTTCTTAATATTTACTACACATACTGCCTACCGAAAATATAATTAATTTCTGAAATCTTGAAGAATTACTGTGCGCCCAAAGTCTACCAGTTTTACTTTTGGAAGATTTTGATCACCATTTATACCCAATTCTATATTAGTTTGTGGAGTTTAAGGCCACTATTTTAATGGACTTCAGCATCTCTAAATGTCGATGAACTGCAGCCTTAACTTACCTGACCTTGTTAGCATTTTTAAATTTTGGTAAAAAGTAATCTTTAATCTCCAAATGCTAAGCAGTTTAATAGAAAATGCATATGACTTGACCAGCTTTTAAAAAATGTTCCCAGGTAGTATAAGCCTTTATTTAATTGGCTCTGAAATTTGAAAACTTAACTGAAATCAGCTTTGAGCTGCTAGATTAGAGATTCAAGTTCGCACAAAAGAGTGTACACATGCTTAGGATAAATGGGGCATTGGTTGTGTTTCTGGCATACTGGCAAAAATGTGCCAAAAGTAATGGTACTTGCCTTACCATTTAGCAAGTACACAGCTTGGATTGTTACTAAGGCTTAGTAATTTAAGCCTTATACCTTCTCTTAGTACAAGGAATTATTTGAAATTCTTGTCTGATTATGTGAATGAGAGTAGAAGTCACTACCAATGGGGTCAGCTGGTGAGAAAGCTAGATTGAATAGTATTTCCTTTTCTCTTTAAGTTCTCTCTCTCTCTCTCTCCCTCTCCCACTCTCTCTCTCTCTTAGTAGACTCTACAGCATGGGTGTCAAAACTTGATCGTGTCACGGACCGGATCGTGTCATATTGTGATGTTTTTTGCCTTTGCGGAGCCGGGGTGGGTATGGCCTGCATGTGACATATCCGGCCCGTGGGCTGCCAGTTTGACAGGCCTGCGTCTACAGGATGGAGGAAAGAAAATAAACAGCAAGTGCCAGAAACAATTTTATCACACATTTATATTTGCAGACAACTTCAGCACAAAAATTGTGGACACTGCAGCTATGCATAGAAAAATCTACCTTTCAGAAAATAAATGTTCCCTCCAAAATGAGCATGAAATTGTGATCATTTATCCAAATTCACAGATAAAAATGCAAACCCATGAAGGAAATATAACACATTAGCAAAACAACAGCTGCCCAATTGACATACTAGTGTTTCTGCCTATCTCACATTATAATTTCCAGAAATATTCAATAAACTCAGTTGCATAGTTTGAAGCTCAGTTCAGATATCTTACAAGTCATGGGTTGCTGTGTATTTTGAATTCTAAAGGCTACAAGAACAAATCATACCACTCATGTGCTCTCCTTATGCATTTGTTCATCACTGCAATGCTAGATTCAGCTCTGAAAATGTTTGAAATAAAGAATTCAGTGACATATAATAACATCCTCTTTGTATTGCAAGCTTCAAGAGACTTAAAATGGTTCAGTAACCATACAAGATGCAGACCAAAAACCGAGTCACTGGAACTCATAGAATGAAAATGATTAAAATATCATTTTGATGCCTTTATGTGAATCTGTACTACAGTTGCAAATGGAATAAGTGCACAGTTCTGAATTGGTCCTTATCAACCTATGATCAGGGACTTAAAAGTACCTTCATTATTTTAAAGATATCCTTGAGTTTACTCCACTCAAGTTCTATTATGTAGTTCTTTGGCGATGGATTGTTATTGTCCTTATCTGGAAAGTGTTTTCAATTTCCCAATGTAGCTACAGCCTGCCAATTTCCTGATGGCCTCTAATCTGTAGATGAACCAGGTCAGATCCTGATAGCAGCTGCTATTACTGAATAAGGTAAATACTACCTCAAACTGAGTTTGTCTCTTGATTACTACCTGGACACAATGATGTAGTTTTCCACCACTTTTTTCTGGATGTTTTTTTGACTTCCCAATTCCCAGCCCATAAGATTTGCTCTTAGTCTCTCATCCAATAAAACGTAGTTCTACTTAGATTGTTTTTACATCAAAAAACTACAACACATAATCAGAGAGGCGCAAATTATAAAAGATGTGGGAAAGGCAGGAAGTTTTCTTCCCTTAAATAATATAGTAAGGACAATGGCTTGAGCAAAGGTGGGCTTCTTTGGCATCCCCATGCGACAGCCCTATTTCATGAGGTCCCCTAGTTGCCACTATGTTTCCAATATGCTTCCACATGTTATTCAACGTGTTTTTCGGTTGTGGTGCCAGCCTTTTGGAATGAGGTTTCCTTCTGTGGTCCAAATGGCTCCAGCTCTCATGATCTTCTGGAAGGTCTTGAAAAATAACTGGATCTCCCAACAGATTTTTAAAGAAATTATAAAAAGGTGCTATGGGGTGCATCCTTATAGCACAGTTTTGCTTTTCAATCTACATTGCTCAGATGACTAGCATTCTAATTGGCTATGTAAGCTAAATGTACTACCATATGGGGAGGCAATACAGTATGCTTCAAGCTCCCTACGGGTTATCCAACCAAACATTGTTCAAAATCCTACTTTAGCTGAATCACCTTTGTTTGAATCACCAGATCCCTCTCTTAGAGGGTTTATTGTCTGACTTATAGGTTCTTGTGAGGAAAGCATACATTATTTCACAGATTGAAGCAATCTGTAATTAAAAATGTGTAAGTTTCAGTAATCAAAATTCATAGATCCCCCCCCCAATGTTAAATCAACAACATAAGAATTTTAGACCTTGAAGTCTTGTATATAATGTACCGCCATCATTGTCTCTTCATTCCCAGTGATTTACACTGTGGCTTCCCATTACTCTGATAATATTTCCTAACTATAGCGCAGGTGGCCAGATTCAGCGCAGCAACACTGGGGATTTGTCACAAAAATGTGTCTTCTCCACCATAGTGATATTATATAACAATTGTGGCAAACCCTTTGCACTACTTAGTCCTTTCCCTTTTAGCGTTAAACCTACAATGGGCCACACAGTTTATGGACTGCAACTATCATATAGTCACATCATGCATAATTGACAGACTAGATTTTCTTGTATATTTTAGTTGTTATTTATTATTTTATACTAGAATTTTTAATTGTATATATGGTTTTATTTATTCTGGGCTCTGGTCTAAGACTGTAAATTGATTGATTGGGTATAAGTAGTTGATGTATCTCCTCTCATGCTATGAGAAGTTGAATATTATCAGTAATTGTAAGGAAAGAAGTATTAATTTGCCCACCTACTGCAAACAAATATTGCTTCTTAATTTGTTCAGCATCTTATGGAAAACTGAACAAACAGGTTTTCCCATGCAAGTGATAAAATAGTTGAACCAGATTAATTTTATTTGATACATTGTGATTTTGTATTTAAAGGAATTCCATTTTCATAATTTAGGGCAAACACATTATTTCCACTCTAGAAGGAATCATTTCAATACTCTGCAATGGCCAAATTTATGGGAGAAGCCTAACCTGATTCTGTTGTTAGGTAATGAGATGGAGTTTTGATAAGGTAGGATGTGCCTTGATTTGTCACCATAATCACTATCTTTGGGTTATTAAATTTCCCTAGCAATCATCATGTGATTCATTAAGGTTCATTTTAATGAAAAGATGTCTGGTCTCACAGAGGTCTTAAAGTAGCCCCAAAAGTCAAACCAAGCAAAGCTGTACCACCACAATTCAACAACCTTTATTCTAAATGTCAAAGTTGTAGTTTTTTATTAATATTGTACATTGCCTAAAGCTGACTTGCCAATGAAAGTGGATCATATATTCTCATCAACATCATCACCATTTTTGTTGCTTTTGGTACTACAAATGACTGCTAGAACCCATTGCAATCAGTGGTTACAATTGTCCACATCTGTGCTATATTAAAATTATCAATATCACAAAATAAACCGAAACCAGTGGTATTATAATAAGCAGAACCATTTTAGTATAATCCAGTTTAAAATGTCTTTCCGTAATTTCTCTGGCTTTTAGAATAAAGGGGAAGGAGCAAATGAAAACTATAGAAAAACAACTCTCTCTCAAATTCTCAGAAAAGAGTAAAAATCTTGTATACATAGACCAACCTATTTTATCTATGGCTCCATGGAAGTTAATTCTTCCATCTTGGCAAAGAATGTGATAGGTAGTTTAACACCCCCCCCCTTGCTTGTTGTCATCCATTAAGTGTGCTAGCTCATAGAAGATTACCCATCTTTCCTTAACCCCCACCCCCCAAATCCTCCATCAACCGATCAATAAAATTAATCAAAGAACTACTGTATTTTTTGGAATATAAGACACACCCTTTCCCTCAAAAAGAGGCTGAAAATCTGGGTGTGTTTTATAAACTGAATACAGCATTTTTTGCCTCCTGAAGCCCCACCCCTTCACCAAAATGGCTGTGTAGAGCCCGTAGAAGTCTTTCAGAGAGCTCCTGGGGGCTGGGGAAGGCAGAAATGAGTGAAAAATTGACTGTTTTTTGCTCAATTTTGTCCACCCAGCCCCCAGGAGTACTCTATAAGCCTCCTAAAGGCTATGCATGCATTTTTTTTTAAAAAAAAGCCTCTTAAAAACCTTGGTCTTCTATAAGTTTTTGAGTGTATGAAAAGTCCAAGGAACTGAATTTCATATGCCAAAGCTTGGTCCTTGGAATCAAGGATCCTGATTAGCTGCAGGGAAATTTCTTACATTGCTTTCTTTATTCTATAAGCAATGTCTTCCACCATCTCAAAATCAGTGTCACAGAAGAGGGCAAGTGTCAGCCTTTTATGTGGTGAAAATTGAATACATATCTGGCTACATACAGTTATACCTAAAGCTCAGATAATCTACTTATTATCTCTCTGGTGCTGTCAACAATATTTTTATAATACAAAACCTCTCTTCCCAGAGGTCACTAAAAGACATTGTCAGTAAAGTTTGGGTCAGCTTATAATGAGCATGCTTCCGTTGCCAATACCTCCTCTGCCCTCTTTTCTCCTATGCTTATTTTTGTGAAAAAGAATTGCAGAGAGTCCTTGTATTTAAACATCTAGATCAGGGGTGTCAAAGTCAATTTCACTGACTGCTGCATCAGGGTTGTGTTTGACCTCTGGCGGCTGGGGTGGGCATGGCCAGCTCGACGTCACTCATGTTGGGGGTGCCTATGGTGGCTTAAGTGCTCTGCCAGGAAAAATGGGCTCCCAAGCCCTGTTTTCAGCTGCGACGTTCTCCTGCAACCTTGTGCCAGCAATAATGAAGCCCTCTCTCCTATCCCTTTCTTCCCATCTTTCTCTCTACATTCCACTCCTCCTTATCCTCATCTTCCCCCCTTCCCCTCTCCTCTCCCTCTCTTCCCATCTCCCTTCCGTTTCCCACTCTTCCTCTCATTGGTGTATTTCCGCTTCTGAGCAAACTCCAATCTATGTTGATAGTATTTATACTTCCATAACAATTTATATACTGACTAACAATTAAATAACTGACTAAGGAAGTACCAAGTTTGCACTTGACCTTTGCCAAGTATTTCTAGAACATTTTATTAAATTTGCAAATTGGTATTAAATCTAATGAAAGAGGTGGGACTTTCCCACCTCTTTTATGCACTAGAAAATCCACAGAGATCTCCTTGCTGTAAAGGAGGAAACAGAAAATATTTGCAGGAATAATTTGTATTTCTCCTTTGTGAATGCTAATACTCAGGAAGTTAACTCCCACAAACGTTTGGAGGAGTAGCTCTCTAAACAGGAATGTAAGGAAAGTTCAATTGTTAATTCCATGTCTTTAAAGTTTAGAGAATTCTTGCTGCAGATAGAGACTGTCAGCAGCAAATTTTGATTTATGGTTTTAAAATCCTTCACGTTTGACTTAAAGGCTTGTTTAATTAGCACAGCTGATTATCTACCACAATTTCAGTATTTTTTTAAATAAAAATATTTTAGCCTTGGGCCATTTAAACTTCAAAGCACCTAATTCATATGAAATTTTTTTTGTATTTACTCAATAAAATTTGAGCAAGGAGTAGTAAACTATCCAACCAAATCAAGAGGATGGAGAAAAGATATTAACAATAAGTCCAACAGAAAAAGTAAAACATACCTTACCTACAGGCTAGTAATAACAGATACATTTAATAATAACAGATACATTCAAAACTGTTCATCATTCAAGGGCCACCCAAAATTGCTTATAAAAGGATTATCAGCAAAACAAACTTAGAAATTAACAATAACATTTTTATTAACAGAACCTAAGTGTTAAATGTTCTAGAAAATACTTTTCTATATAGGAGGGTTGTCATCATCATGTTAACAGTTATATTAACTTAAAAGTTTGCTGGGGCACTTTTTTAAAAATTTGTTTAATGCAACCTTCAAATTCCTGATTTATTTAAGTAATAAGAAAATGTATAAAGCCAGAATTGAGAAGACCATAACAGACAGCTTTTTGCAAAGAAACTGAAGAAACAGTAGCCCACTTGTTAATCCTCTGCAAGAAGATCTCACAGACTGTCTACAAAAAACTGCATAAATGGTTCATTGGAAAATCTGCAAGAAATATTGTTTGCCTCTAAGCAAAAACTGGTAGACCATAAAATAAAAAAATAAATAGAAAATAAAGAAGCTAAAATGCTCTGGGACTTTAGAATTCAAACAGGCAGACACCTGCCACATTAACACCTCAGACTTAACAACTGTTGATAAAAAAAGACAAAAAAGTCTGGTTAGTACCTAGAGACAGCAGAATAGAAGAGAAAGAACCGGAGAAGGTAACAGAATACAAAGTCCTGCAAAGAGAAATTGAACAACTGTGGCAAACGAAAGCAAAGATAGTGACAACAGTAATGGGCACCCGGGTGTAATTCTGAAACAACTGGAGCACCGCTTGAATGCCACTGGCATTGACAAAATCACCACCAGTCAATTGTAAAATTCAGCTTTATTTGGAACAACTTACACCCAGCAACCATACCTTTAACACCATCAAACATCAACATTTGTCTATCCCAGGTTCTGGGAAGGATTGGATAGGTGGATAAAAATGCCTAGTCCCGCTTTAACATCTGGTTGACAGTGCACACAACAATAATAAAAGAGACAGACCTTCCTAGATCCTTACCTCACATCCCTCCCTCCCTACCCAACCTGCATGTTAATATCTCAGAATATTTTTTTCAGAGTATTTAGTTTATAACTTCAGGTGCAAAACAGTTGGTTCAGAATCATGTGATGTTTGTTATATGCTCCAATTTTCTATCTTTGGGCTAATAATTGGCAGTGATACTGTGACAATCCCAAGTTTGATTCCAAAACAAATTTTAGACATTGTAAGACAATTTCATAGGATAGGAAGATTCATCTCTTCAACTCTGTCAACAGTCCTCATCATGAGATAATCCAGATTGCCATTATTCATGATTGGTATTAACGCTTTACAGCTCTGCACCATAATCAATGTGCTGTATTTTAAAATACAAATAAAATCTATGTATGTTTTTTTTTTTAGAAAACCTCAGCAATATGAATTTTTCTAGCATAACTGCTCCCTTCCCTAAAAAGAATTGCTTCCAGCGGTTCAAAGGTATATGACTAAGACAGCAATAAAATACTTTAACATTAATTTTCTGTCTCGGTGGAAGGGTGAAATTGCATATGAACAGGAAATAGTAAACTCAGAATTATCAGAGAACTATGTCATCATACAATTCAACTCTCTTATACACCCTTGCATACTAAAATGTACTCTGTGAGTTGCGGGCACACTCCTTCTGTACTCAGGTTAGAAAGAAATGATAAAGGCATGAAAGTATGTTCTTGTTTACTTCACATTTGTTTCAGGGAAGATTACATTTGTTCTTCATTGCCCTTTGTGAGAGAAGTTTTTTTATCAACCTACTACTTCCACCATCCTCAATAGGGGACCTTGGAGGGCGGTTAGTACAAAAGTTCCCAGTACATTTTGTTTCATTCTTTCAGAATCATTACTCTCCTGCACTGATCTTTTCTTTTTCCTTTGGAATGATGAAAATCATAGCACAACACATTCTAATGAGTGTAGGATTGAGTTGTACAGTAGCAGTCTTACTCCAAAGAAACTACTCTGAATTTTTGTACTATAGTATGGTCATGCTGGGTCGGAACAATGGGAATTATAATCCATTACTAGATGAACATACTATCTAACATAAACTCATGACCTGGTTTTAAAGAAGCTTCTTCCTCTCAATCTCAATAACACTTCAAATTATATTTCAGAAGAAATAACAATCAGGGGTCTCCAACCCCTGGGCCATGGACCGGAACCAGTGCGTGGCCTGTTAGGAACCGGGCCATATAGTCGGAAGTGAGTGGCAGGTGAGCTAGCAAAATTGAAACCATCTTCCCCAAAATTGTCTTCCATGAAACCGGTGCTCCTGGTGCCAAAAAAGTTGGAGACTGCTGCTGAACAGCATTGTTGTAAGGATAATTTAACATATGTTCATAAATGACAATTATAGGTAGTCTTTGACTTACGACCACAATTGAGCTAAAAATTTGTATTGCTAATTGAGACAGTTAAGTGACTTTTGTGCCATTTAACAAACTTTGTGGCCACAATTGTTAAGTAAATCACTGGAACTCTTAAATTAGTAACACAGTTGTTAAGAGAATATGGCTTCCCCATTGACTTTGCTTGTTAAGAAGGTTGCAAAGGGATCACATATGACCAAGTGACTGACAAGAGGGTTTTTATCATGTGACCATGAGGATGCCACAAAGGTCATAAGTGTGAAAAACAGTCCTTTTCACTGCTGTTGAAACTTTGAATGGTCACTAAATAAACTGTCGTAAAAAGAGCACTACCTGTAGTGACGCTAATATTGGTAGTAATATACATATTATTGCCCACTGCTTTTAACAATGAAAGAATTACTTTTATGTACTAAACCAAGATTTGGATTAAATATGTTAGTTTAATTGTTTGCTGGCTTCTGAAGAGCCAGCTAGAGGTACTCATTATATGGTCCTATTTCCGTTTAGGATTTCAGCCAAATGGTGGAATCAATAAGACTTTAGATGAAGGACCACAGAAGAACTGCGTGAGCCTGATTAGTACTTCTGACTTTCTCAGCACCTTTTAATATCTATAACAGGACACTGGTACCCTCCCAGTTTGCCTGATTTTGGCAATGGAGTTCTAGTTCTGTTGAGTGAGTCTAGAAGAAGGGCTGGGGGATACTGTTGATCTGAAGTGGCCCATCTTACAGAGTTCTATTTATGACTGTTAATGTTTTGTATTTATGTGAATTCACTGAAAGTTATATGATACTTAGCAGTGAAGTACATCATAAATGCTGTCATAATTTAACTCTACTGCTGCATGTCACTAAATGCCAAGGCACAGGCTACACAAAGGTGAACAAGCTGAAAGTTGTCAGGCACAAACAACCAGACTTACACTTGAAGAGTTCAATTAGTTGTTTTATTGCTCAAGACTATACACAGGAACTTCTCAGACTAATAGTTTGCAGCTGAGTGAGACTAAATGAGTTTCAATAGCATTGGGGGGGGGGTGGACATTGCCCCCTTGTGCCCACATAGGGATTCTAGACTAAATCACCATTTGACTCCTCCCCCTGGCTGTATCAGTCTCTCTTCTACAAAAATATATTCCTACAATATGTCCACACAGCAGCACCATGACCTCAACCCCTGCTGTCCCCCATCTATTTCAATTTTGTAAAATAGTAGATTTGCAGATTGGAATTAACCTGTTCTAGGAAGGATTGTTCCCTCTCTGCAGAAAATATAAATGCGCCATCTGCAAACACTTCTCCACTAAATTTCCAGTGGTAGCAAGAAGCACGTGTTTAAGTATCCCAGTTCAGCATTACTGAACATATGTAATCTGAAAACAGTTTTCCAAACCTGGGCTACACCACAACTAACCTACTGCAGTGTGTTCTACGTGAAGGCTTCATATTCAGAAGCTTTGATAGAATACAGAACTAAGCTGATAAATGGTGCACGGCATCATAATACAGGTAGTCCTTGACTTATAACAGTTTGTTTACTGATCATTTGAAGTTACAGTGGCATTGACAAAAGTGATTTATGACTGTTATTCACACATATCATCTTTGTGGCTACGTGATAAAAATTCAGGTGCTCAGCAACTGGATCATGACAGTTGCAATATTCCAGGTTCATGTGATCAACTTTGCAACCTTCTGACAAGCAAAGTCAATGGGCAAGCCAGATTCCCTTAACCACCCTGTTACTAATTTAACTACTGCAGTGATTCACTTAACAATTGTGGCAAGAAAGGTCATAAAATGGAGCAAAACTCACTTAACACATGCCTCACTTAGCAACAAATTGTGGTTGAAAGTCAAGGACTACCTGTACCTGAATCCTCTTTTTCTGTCAAAAGTCCCACATCCAAATACCATTTCCAGTATTTAAAATACAAAATAAAATGCAGGGTAAAGAATTTCTGGAATCTGCAGTCCAGATACATATGGTTAGGTAATCTGCTATAGAGCAAGCCAATGGAAACAAGGGTGAAATTCAGCAGGTTCTGACAGGTCCTGGAGAACTGGTAGCGGAAATTTTGAGTAGTTCAGAGAACCGGCAAATACCACCTCCGGCTGGCCCCAGAGTGGGGTGAGAATGGAAATTTTGCAGAATCCTTCCCCTGCCACGCCCACCAAGCCACACCCACAGCACTGGTAGTAAAAAAAAATTGAATTTCACCACTGAATGGAAATCTCTATGAAAATAAAAAAGAGCAGTGTAGAAGACAATGGAGTTAAGTATTGCAACATTTACCTTTTTTTTTTACAATCTCTTATTGAATAACTCACAGCAGTCTTCTACAGAACACTGGTGTTTCTAGGCTTCAAAACCACCATTTTTGATTGACGATTCCCATTAAGGAAAACTGCTTCTCACTCTACTCAATTTTTTTCTTAATATGCCAAGAACATTGAACTCACAGCTTAGGCAAGGACTCCAAACCCTACAGGATACAAGTTTGACACAAAAGTTACAGACCTAGAAGTGATTTCAACATTTGGTAATTATGTAGAAGTACTTCTGAGCAAAGCAATGTTTTTTCTATTTATGCCTCTAGCATTCGCTTGCTCTGATACTGCCTTTTTGCACTGAAAAGCTCAGAAACGTAAATATGTTGCAATTGTTAATAGCTCTTTAAACTTTGATCTCTGTCTTACCTCTGTGAATTCTCCCCTCCCCCCTTCTCCTATTTCCATGGTATTTCTATGTCTTATCACCATCTGTTTCTCTGCACTTTATTTATCTCATATTCTGGATATAATTAAGGAACTATGTACACAGTCCACATATTTCCATCTACCTGAATCTTTCTGAAAAACCTAAAAGCCCAAATGTCCTTTGTTCTTTAAAAAAATATATGATGGAAAATAGCAGCTGCCTCTTCCAAAGGACTCCAATTCATCCCTTAAAAAAACAGTCCCACATGGCTGAGCAGAAGACCAACTTCCAACTGCCTATTAGAAACCAGAGAAGTCAAAACCAGGGTTAGCTTGGACCATCATCACCTCATTCTAAATAAGACAGATTCACACATTTAGATCAAAAGTGGAATCATGAAATATCAGTACTGTCTAGATAACTGTCTCCATTGCCTTTGAGAACCACAATTCAGAGACCTACACAATTATCATTCCTTGTACTAGCCCCACTGGGATTATATGACTAGCCCTCCCACCCAAAAAGGAATAGGGCTTTTGATAAGCATTTGATGATACAGTCTCCTGTTTTTTTGAAGTGATGCTATGCAGAATTCCGTGGAAGCACATCAGCAATTAGTTCATAATGCTTTCCCAAAAGAAAAAAATATATTTCATTCATTTAGATATGTAGTTTCAAGCAAGACCACAACAAAAATATTACATTCATCCAGATCCAAACAATTTTTGTCCCAAGGAGGAGGTGGTTTATTTTTACACATGCTCTCTATATTTAGATAGGTTGGATTAATAAAGCAAAGGAGCAATCTGCACTAAGATACTGAACTGCCAAGACAGCTGGTGTCATGCAGAAATTAAAGTGTTGTTAGGACAGGACTGTCAAACTTGCGGTGTCACGGTGACATCACGTGATGTATCACGACTTTTTCCCCTTTGCTAAACCATGTGTGGGCGTGGCCAGCAGGAGACGCATCTGGCCTGTGCGCCCCGAGTTTGACAGCCCTGTGTTAGGAGATTCAGGTTCAGGATCACTTTCAGTCATCAAAGCTTACTGGGTGACCTTGAATTACTTCTCTAAAATATTCCGGCCCAAATTACCTTACAGATTATCCTGTTGGGAAAAATAATTGGGAAGGTAGTACTATGTACATAAGATACTGAAAGAAAAATGGAAGATAAATCTACCAAGTAAATAAAAACCAAATACCTTTGAACTGTAGTTGTACCATAAAATCTAATGTAATATATAACATAGTTATGGCTTTCCAACAGAGTCATGAGTAACGGGTTAGGAATTTTGTTCTAATTTTCTGAAAATGGAAAAATGTGAAATGGTGATGGATGATTTCTAGACTTGACAATTGAAAAAAAAACTGAATGAGGAGCTGAAAGTATTATTATAATGCTAAGGAGATACAAAGCTAATGAGCTTGTCGTCGTCATCATCATCATCATCACCACCATCGTTTTAACTATTGTCTATCCACTGCAGGATGAAGGCCTCTTCTGCATGTTTCCAACCAATATGGTCCTAGCTTTCTTTTGTCAATTGGGCCCACAGGTGGCTTCTTTAACCACCTCCTCTTTCTTTAATTGTATTCTTTCCTCTTTTTTCTTTCTTTTCCTTATATACTTCTGTATTTGTCTTTTAGCTATGTAAAAAACCTTTTAATAAACATTAATTAAAACAGATTGTTCTCATTTTCTGTAGTCTAAATTAAAACGAAATTAAAAATAAAATTGCATTTGTCCTTGCTACAGTACTACTTAAGAAAAATCACAAGAGACCCAATACAGAGATCTTCTCTTGCTCAACAGGTTGACCAGCAGCTGGAAAGAATGGAGCACAACTCAAAGAACCTTTTCCAAAATCCTCAGGGCAGCTCTGCAGTAATTCACAGCAGGCAAGCAGCAGCAATGCCTCTCCATTCAGGCCTATGTGGAAAGTGTTCCCCTGAAGGCAGAATGTCTCTTTTTGAAGAAATAAATGTTGTAATAGAATGGGTAAGTAGAGGTTTTGACTTAAAAACTGTTCTTTGAATTTTGGTCAAGAAGTTATGAAATCTGCCTTAACAGTAGGATTATCTGCAAGATGATTCCCCCCCACCTCCCCTCTCTCTCATATACATATACATGTATCTGTATTTATCCACACACACACACACACACACACACACACACACACACACACACACACAGAGCCATGAAGCTCCCTGTTAGAACACAAGCATTTCTCAAAAATGTTGGTTCTGACGAATGCCAAAAACATGGGAACAGATGAAAATTCCACATGAACAAATTGCTAGTATTAAAATGTTTTTGATATTGTAACATACTACATATAAGAGTTAAAGTTAAACCCAAATGGATTAAAACATATTTTTTACCTTTCCTAAAAACTGCTGACACAAGCATTTTATATAAAAATTAAAAATCATGCAACAGCAGTTTGACTCTGCAAATGATTGAATGCTTGCTCTTTTAAAAAAAACCCTTTACATAGCATCAATAGTGACTCAAGCAGTTAGAATTATTTTCATATGACTCAGGTTATTGCAGTATAAACAAACCTTGTTTCCCTAGAACCTTATCTGGGGGATTGAAGTTTCTTTTCTCTTTTAGAGCTCTTGAAAATACAACCACTATCTGTTGCGTACTCTTACCACAATTGCAACAAGTCATGTGGATTCTCAGCTAGGCAGATATAAAGCAGCTGAATCACCAAGCAATTTGTTCTTATATGCCAGAAAAAACTTAAAAAAAGGTGAATGGTGTCCACTTGTAATATTTCAGATTGGGAATTACAGTCCAGCACTTCACAGGATATGACAATAGATAGAAAGTTCCAAAACCGAGCATAACCAATTGTTACTGGCTTGCCTAAATACAGCACAGTGACATCGAATGCATCTATCAAAAGAAGAGAAGGAGCTGCAAACTCTAAAATGTTTGAAGCTTGGGTTAAGAGTTCATCTATAATATCTGTCTCTCAGAAGAAAAGATGCCTCTCAGAACCACTGTTATTAACTGTTTCCCCAGCAAAAAGAAAAAAAAAGTATTCTCTCCTATGAGGAACAAATGAAGAGCATCCATATCAAAAAGACTTTTTAAATAGATCCATACTGACATTTCACAATGTATTAGTTCAGACAACTGTATAATGCATACTAAAGGAGAAAATGTGAGGCCATAAAATTTGACTTAACCAATGTGTCTCCAGTAAGAAATTGGTTCATATTCAGGCTCTGTAACAGTAGCACAAACCTTTGTCTAACCACACACAAACTGACAAAGTTCACTCATACACACACATTTATTTCTAGACAGAAGTAAATCCAGTATAGCAGATTTGCTTAGGAAGACCAAGGTTCACCTCCTGATTCAGCCATGAAGCTTACAGGATGCCCTTGTAAAAGTCACTGTCTCTTGACATAACTTATACAATAATGGGGATGTGAATACTATGGGATAAGCCCATACTTACCACCATGCACTCCACTCCTTGAATGCAATAAGGGCAAAGTCCAAATATACACAAATACTTTTCAGGAGTCCACACCTCCATGAAGAAAGGGACTGTTCCTGGTTCATGCATGCAGTTTTGCATACAATTGATTCAAGCAATTACAAAGATTGCAATAGCTGGCCCTAACTAGTTCACACTCACTCCCATCCTCAATCTCCATCAGACTTTTTCATCTACTCTGATGTTCTTTCCTAGCACATTACCTACCAAAACAAATACGGTATGCATACTCTAGGGTTTAGTTTAAACCTTAAAGTCCACAGATATTTTTTTGAGTCATATTGACTCCGGATTATTGTCTGAACAAGTCCCTGCGGTTTTCTCTGCAAGAATTTTAAAAGTATTTTGCCATTGCCTGCTTTTCGGGGCTGAGTGTGTGTGACTGGCCAAAGGTCACCAGCTGCCTGCCTGCTTAAGGCAGGACTAGAACTCAGATTTCCTAGGATTTAGGAACCTACCTTAACTATTACACTATTAGGTGTTAACCATTACACCTAACTGGCTGTCACATAAATATGTCAAAAATTTTATGGGGGTGGGGGTGGAAGGGGATCTCAAATAAGCCTGAACTGATTTCATGTCACAGAAAGCACTTTCACGTCACCTTTAAAATAATGCTTCTTAACAGCAGTTTGCTCATCCAAACACTAACAAAAGGCTGCATTATAAACACTCCAATGGAGAGACGTGACAGCCTGAACGTGAAAATCAGGCAAGTGTGAATCAGCAGTTAATGTAAGCAAAATACCACGAAGTTTCCCTAGCCTTCTCAAATGTAATTAAAGTTCATGCATCCGAGCGTTAATCAACAATTGCATAGCAATCTTGTGCGTGGGTAGAAAAGCCTACAAATGCCTCTGAGAACCAGGGTTGCAAAATCAGCAATTCACCCTGGCACGTGAGAACCAGACCTAAAAAAGAGCCGTCCCTTTCTCCTTTTCAAAGACAGGAGTAGGTAGAGAACGGGGGGGGGGGGGGAATGTTTTCACTTACTTTCTCCTTTTTGGTTAAAGAGACGCTGCCACCGCCGCCCTCCCCTTGTTCGCTACACTTGTTGAGCTTCTTCGGTCCGGCTCCGCCAATTCCCGGCGGGCTCCAGGTGATGGGGACGCCGCTGCCGCCCTTACCACCTTCGTTGCTTTCTATTTTGATCAGCCGGTGCTTGGGGGAAATGTACTTGACCGACGCGGAGTCGGGCGGGGTGGCAGCGCGGCGTTCGCTGTGGCTGCGGAAGAGCTGAGGCGAAGCCGTGGGGGTGGGGGCAGAGGCGACGGCGGCGCTGCTCCCGCCGCTGCTGCCTCCGCCGCCGCCGCTGCCGCCGCCTCCGCAGCAGGACGAGGACGAGAAGGGTTTGGGACCGGCCGACTCCACCAGCAGCTCCTCCGGCGCACAATACTCGGGTCGGCAGAGCGCTCTCAGCTTGCGCAGCGATGAGCCCGGCCCGCTGTAAGGGTCCTCGAAGTCGCGCTCCTTCTGAGCGCGGTAGGCGCGGAGCAGGTCGCTGGTGTCGTGGCGCGGGAAGCACGGCGACGTGTGGTGGTGGTGGTGATGGTGGTGATGGTTGTGGTTGTGGTTGTGATGCCCTCCGCCTCCCGCTCCCGCCGTGCCGTTCCGCTTGTCCCGATAGTCCGGACGGGGCGGTTGCGGAGGGCTCTTGGTCTTGTTATTGCCCAGGCTAAAGTATTTGTTCAGCCATTTGGCCATGACGGCATCGAGTCGGGCGCCCGCCTGCCTCCCTAAAGCACGCCGCCGGCACCCATGGAGACTCCAGGAACCGTGCGCCGCCGCTCAGGGCTGCACGCCTTGGCGTCCCTCCGGCTCGGGCGGCTGTTCCTGAAGCTCCCGTCCCTCCATGGGACCCGCGCCTCCTATCCAGCCGTCCGCTCCCGGCCCCGCCAAAAACTTTTCCCCCGGGGAGATGCCTTCGCACCCTCTAAAGCAAGGACTGGGAAAGCCCCCCGCTCCGACCTCGCTCCGGGCTGGGCTGGGCTCGCCTCTTCTCTCGCCTCAAAGGCGCCGCTTTCCTGCCTTCGCTGAACTTTGCCGAGTTGCCCGCAGGACCTGACGCACGCAGGCTGGGGCTGCAGCGGCTCCTCCTCCGCCGCCGCGCTACGGCTCCTCCCCGGCGCCCTTCCTTCGCGGCCCTGCCCGGACGGCCGTATCCAAGCTCCTGAAAGAGACTCCCTTCCGCGCTCGCGGCTGGCTGCCTCGCGCGTCCTCTCGCGCTGGTCTCCGCTCCTGCCTGCCCGCCCGGCTCAAGGCAGCTGGGCCTACGCTAAGCACGCACCGGTGAGGAGGGGCCTGAGCACCGAAATGCCCCCGCCCTCTTCTCAAGCGGTGAGAGTGAGAGAGGGAGGAGGAGGAGGAGGAGATCGGGTGTCTTCTCCTCCTGGCGGGCGACCGTTGCCGTTGAAAGCGAGGAATTTCCAAATAGGACGACTCTCCGGTTGCGGTTGTCCCTGGGACGATCGCCCCTAGCAAGGGTCGTGGAGGAGATGCTCCCCGCTCGAGAGCCGATCTGCGGTGCCGAAGTTGGTTTGCTTACACCTTGCGCTATGATCTTTTCTAATCTTCGGTTGTCATTGTGCGTACGCGAAGGGCGGTCCTGCAGTTGGAGAAGCACCTGTAACAGCATCAGTTTTTTTTAAACCAGAGGATGAGAAACCTGCTGGAGTGTGGATGCACAAGCCCAATCGCATACTAAAATGTTTGCTCCGTGTAGTTTTCGGTCACGGAGCACGGAGCGAACGAGGCATCTGCCTAAACCCACACTTTAAGTCTTCGTTCAATCCCGAACATTTTCCAGAAGTGAACATGTGTGGGAATACTTTACTCATGTTCAACCTTTCCTGGTTTAGGATAGTTAGTAACAGGTGCTGTTTCATTCCTTGGCATTCATTCCTCTCCTTTTCCATCACAGAGGAACTGCCGCATGACTGTTTTCTGTGCTTTGCAGACAGAAATTAGCACACCTTGAAATTAGCAAGATGAGCACAAAGCCTTCTCTGAAATACGATTTGCAGAACTGGACTGCTATCTGCCATATCTTTATTATATTTGTACTCTTTATTATTAGGTGGGACACTGTGGCTCAGTGGCTGAGACACTGAGCTTGTTGATCAGAAAGGCCGGCAGTTGGGTGGTTCGAATCCCTAGCACCATATAAAGGAATGAGCTCCCGTTACTTGTCCCAGCTTTTGCCAAACCTAGCAGTTCAAAAGCATGTAAAAATGCAAGTAGAAAAATAGGGACCACCTTTGGTGGGAAGATAACAATGTTCCGTGCACCTTTGGCGTTTAGTCATGCCAGCCACATGACCACGGAGACGTCTTTGGACAGCACTGGCTGCTTGGCTTTGAAACAGATGAGCACTGCCCCCTAGAGTTGGGAACGACTAGCACATATGTGTGAGGGGAACCTTTACCTTTTGGCTCTTTATTAAGCCAGGTGTACAAAAATACACTTTTGGGATCTTCAAATCACTTAATTAAAGGTTGGAGGAGGAATGAAGATAATCTAAAAAGACAAATAGCTAGTAATAGCATTAAAGCCCACATGGCCAAAATGTCATTTTTAGATCCACTACTGCTTAGGCCTTTCATTGATCTATCTCCAATCTGTAAAATGGGGATGCAGGTTAGTTATAGAAAAGACAGTGGTGACAGGTGGTCTTCACAGTGAAGTCTTACCTCCACTGAGCCATGGTGGCACAGTGGTTAGAATGCAGTATTGCAGGCTAATTCTGCTGACTGCCAGGGATTCGATCCTCACTGGTTTAAGCTGACTCAGCCTTCCATCCTTTTGAGGTCAGTAAAATGAGGACCAGATTGGGAGCTGATGCCGTAAACTGCTTCAAGAGAGTTGTAAAGCACTGTGAAGGGGCATATAAGTCTAAGTGTTATTGCTATTTTCTGTGCAAACAAAGGCTCCTCCAACCACTGAAATAATTGCACAGCCTGAAATGACAGGGGCCAAGGACTTCTTCCACAGCAGTGTTAAGTTACTGCATGGAAAGATAAGAGTGCACTTTTGGACAAAGTTTTTTTAAATTTTCTATACTATGTTTTTAATGCTTGTAAGCTACCTATAACAAGTAGATGATATAAATGTAATGAACGAACGAATGAATGAATGTGTACGTTGCTTGGGGGGGAGGGGAGTTTCCACATTGAATAAAACATTGAATTGGTTTTATTATTAATTAATTTATATACTTTATATACATCTCACTATCAAAGCAACTCTGGTTTTGGTTTCATGCAACATTCGAACGTGTGGTTAATAGCTTAGCTTTTTTGTTGTTTCTAGATTTATGTTGTCCCTTTCATTTTGGAGATTAAGGCATGTATAGCACACTTTTTTTCTCCACGACAACTACCTTATGAAGTAAGTTGTTCTGAGAAGGGGGGGGGGAAATGGCCCAAAGTCACTCATTGAGGTAACTTTGGTGGGTAACTTTCTACAACTCTAAAGTAATCCATTATTAAAGCAAATTAGTGATAACAAATGGAATCTAGAGATTCCACTAACTGCCTCACGCAGATGCGAGCTGTAAGTGAAAGAGATAAAGAAATGTGCTGTACCAGCATGAGATTTTAGCACTTCAGTCTTATCAAAAATTGGCAGCCATCACAATGTTCTACAAGGAAGGTAGCTGTTTTATATGTCTGTTTAGCTCATGGATTTAAAATTAGCATGGCAGAAGAGAAACCAGAAAACAACAAAACCAGCACATCTACCTGTTATTCATCAAGTGGTGTTTAGCATTTGTAAAAGCAGGAAGGAGCAAGAAATATGTAAATGTATAATTGACACCTGTCCACTTCTCTGTGATCCTCTATGTAGCTCCCCTATACTTAAACAGAGATTGTTTATGTTTAGCAGAAAAACTGGAATGCTTCTGGTGAGCATGGCTAATTCGTCCTCAAAATGACACTTTTAACACATAGCAGTTTACAGGGTTTCAATCAGTTATGTTTCCATATCTTCATATTTCTAATAGATGCTTGTTCTTCTGTTATTCAGGTTCACATGTACTGTTTCAACTATTGCTCTCAAATGCAATATGCTTAGCCAATAATATGATTTGCTTTTTAGAGTTTGTGTTTTTTGGATTGGCTGTGCCTCCTTTCCCGCTTATCATTCTTGGGATTTCTCAGGCCTGAAAATTAATCTAGTTTTGATGGACTAAATCTATTGCCACTGAGAATATATTCTTTAATTGTCTGCCAAGGCACCATTAGGTTTTATGAAACAGAAATGAAAAGCCAGAAGGAATACAGATTGAAAGTCAAAATAAAAGCAGTGTAGAGACAAAAGAGTGAACAACCATTTTAGCTTACAAAGCAGATGTAGTCAAGTGATGGCCTGGGGAAATGGAAGGTACCAGATTGTTTTATTGGGGTGATATAAAATAGTAGATTCTTGAGTCCTTCTGAAAAAGGGAACATGAATTTGAATTATATATGCAGACTCCATAATTAACCCGCACACTTCCAAAACAGAAGTTCCTCATAAACTCAATATTTATCCTGGAAAGATATATGAATTTCCTCTGAGTAGAATATACATTGGTGGTGTCAAAATGCTGAATGTGATAGTCAAGATTAGAGTATATTAATTTGTATATTTGGTGAACACTTACATCAAGAGTCATTTCCATTAAAAATTGGAGTTGAGTTCTCA